>NC_134853.1:105533781-105833781 GCF_049852395.1 Peromyscus maniculatus bairdii
TGACCATCCCAAGCCCTCTGTCTCTCCAGCTTTATGGCATTCTATGAAGTTAACTCTGATAAGGGATAGTCTTCTCTCTCTGCTTCAGTTAAGTGGATCCGAAGCAATGTTAAACAGCTTTATACTGCCTTGAATTACTAATATTGTGATTATTATCTATGGCTAGCAATCTCCATTAGCCAAATTATATGTTTCCGTCTTATGGGCATGTTCTTAAGTTTTAACATCCTTTTTATATGAAACCACCTGACAAATTACCATTTCTGAGACAATAAAAAGACAGTATCAGGACCACAGATCTCTTTCTGACAAGAATGGATTAGAAGAAGGATGGTAAAGGCATTAAATCTTATCTACATAGTTATTTTAAGTAACAGAACACAAGAGAGCATCCTCTTCCATGAAAACAGGGTTTATAAGGCAAACTATCAAGTTTTAGCCAAATCTTCTAAATCTCCCCATCATCACCAAAAAGGGACATACATCTTCATGTTCAATACATGAACACAGTGTGTTACATCTGTATGCAAAATACATCCTGCTTTGCAGCATGCATCCATTTTGTTTGCATGTAATTAACAAGGATGTACATTTTATTGAGGAAGAAGATAGAGTGGAATGAAGAGAGGAAGTGAGGAGGAGGGAGAGGGGATGAGGCCAAGAGGGGAACGTTCTCTGGGATGGAGACTCACAAAATCCAAGACATCATTTGTAAGAGGAGAATAAAGGAGAAGAGAAGAATCAATTCCTCCTCACATCTGCTTCTAAGCTGTTTACCCAAACCCACAGGTTATAAAGACTAGTCAGTAATTTAACAAGTAACATGAAGTTATTGTTATATAAAATATCAAAACAAAACACTAGTTACAGGTTGGGGATGTAACTCAGCAGAAGGTGGCTTGCCTACCCACATGCTGGTAGGCACCTGGCTTCAATGCCCAGCATCAGAAACAAATCCCACTTAAGATAATTTCTGAGGCTTAAGCTTTATTTCTGTCTAGAATGACTTCTCTGCTTTTCTACAGAGGATAGCAATTTTTCTACAATGAGAATAAATTCACAATAGCCAGCAAATTCCAAAACACAGGAGAGAGCACAAACACTACCAATAGCTACACATGTGGCAATCAGACAAAAAAAAAAAAAAACCTTTCCGAGATCCGCTTTTCTTGTTATTGGTTTGTAAAACAGGAAAAATAATACATAGCATAGAGCCTTGGCAACAAGTAGATAGGCCATACTATATAGATATACAGATATTGTGACCCCATTTGACTTACAAGTTTCCACATCCATTTTTTATAGCTGCAGTTATTAAAACATATTTCAATATTGAACCTTAAAATGTTAAACAGAATTATATAAAATAATAAGGAATATAGACTAATAAGGGATGATACTGATAGGAAATTTTCTTTTGTAAGGCTATTAGCCATTTTTTAACTGCAATTTTGATTTCATAACAATTTATTTTTTTTTTTTTTTTTTTTTTTTTTTTTTTTTTTTTTTTTTTTTTTTGGTTTTTCGAGACAGGGTTTCTCTGTGTAGCTTTGCGCCTTTCCTGGGACTCACTTGGTAGCCCAGGCTGGCCTCGAACTCACAGAGATCCGCCTGGCTCTGCCTCCCGAGTGCTGGGATTAAAGGCGTGCGCCACCACCGCCCGGCTTCATAACAATTTATTTAACAAACAGCAGAGTCCAGAAGCCTATAGTTTTATCTTTATGAAGAGTTACCTTCAACACAGTGGGCTGAGGGATGTCAGAAGCTGGAGCTAGTCCCTCGAGGGTTCTAACCTACTGTGTGGTGTGGTGTGTGTGTGTGTGTGTGTGTGTGTGTGTGTGTGTGTGTGTGTGTATGCGTGTGTGCGCATGCATGTGTGTGTGCGCGTGCACCTCTGTGTATCTGTCTGTGTGTCCATCTGTCCGGGTGTGTCTTTCTGTGCTTCTGTGTGTTTGTGTGTTTGTCTATGTCTCTCTGTGTGTCTGTCTGTCTGTGACTCTGTGTGTGTGTGTATCTTTACATGTATATCTGTGTTTGTCTGTGTCTATGAGAGAGAGAGACAGACACACAGACAGAGGGGAGAGGAAGAGAAAGAGAGAAGTAATAAGAGTAGCTGCAATAAAATTCTAAGCCTCAGGCAGCATACTGAACAATGTAAGTCAGATAATTGCCAAGAGGCTCAGAGGCATTCAAAGCAACCTGCCCAGGGCCAGCAAGTTGGTGACTGGGACAAGAAACTAAATCTGCTTTTCTTCTTGAAAAATTCGGATACTAGTGCCTAAGAATCTTTCCCCGATAAGAAGGTCCTGCCTCTTCTTGCTCCAGCCAACCATACAGTAGATACATACATAAGAGAGGGCTTAGCTTTGCCTCATGCCACAAGCCCATTCACAGACCTGGAGTCAGAAACAACACTGATTCCCATGTGACTGCATAGAAACCAGACTTCTTCCCTTCATATTCCAAGTGGATCAATTGTTCTGGTTGAGGTCTAAGTGCTCTTTGTTAGAATAAGTGGATTACTTCTATCCAAGCTGCTTGTGACGGGGCTTACCTGACAGAGAAAGGGTTAATATTGCCATGAGAAACAGAAGTAAGCCCCACTGCACCCTTCTTTCCTGACCTTAAGAGTCGGTCCCATGGGATGACTCAACCCATTAGACCTATAGTAGATCTAAAAACATTGAGAAGAAATTCCTTTGTATTAAAAAATAACAATAAAAGTTTGCAAGTTAGTGTTAAAGAACCCTGAGTGAGGGACAGGAACAGTCTCTGCTTTTGCTTCTACCATGAACCCAAGCAGTTAAATGTCCCATACTATTATTGTAACACCAGATTTTACTAGATTAAACCTATTGTGTATGCTGAATCCTTTCCTAAAATTCAAAAGTTCTGAAGTTTCTAGGACCCAAATCCAATGTGTTATAACAGCTTCAATTATTACCTATATCCACAAGAAAAGGGTCATCAAAATAAGCCCTACATTCCCACAGGGAAACCAAAACAGAAACAGCAGCTTAGTGACTGTCAAATCCCTCAAGCCCTCCAGACAGCTGGGACACAATTCTGTTTCTTAATAAAACAGCAGCTCACAGCAGAGAAAGACGTTGTATGTATGTATGTATGTATGTATGTATGTATGTATGTATGTATGTATATGTGTATGTATACATACATACACACACACACATATATATATGTATATACATATGTCTACAGTATCATAGAACTCTCAGAAATCAGTGAGACAGGTAGGGAGGGGGGGATATTTTCAACAGACCCATTTATAGCTGGGGAAAATCAAGGCCTGTTATATAAAAACATATGCAAGCTCACACAGTAAGAAGGCAATATTGGAAGGCCAAGGAGTCACATCTTCTAAATCAAAACTGAGTTCTTTCTATTCTTCTCAAAATCATTAAGGAATGCAATCTGAACAGGAATGTATAATGTAAAGCCTATAAAACATACTTTATCTTTCCTAATTAATACTTAGATGGCCGTGGTCCTTGATGGTCCTAATGAGGAGGAAGTTTCTCTGCCCCTCCTCTGGAACAAGGAAAGAAAAAGACAGCTGATTGAAGAATCTCTTTAGTCTTTTGCTGCCCCTGCCTACTGCCCCATCTGTGAATGGCTGGACTTACAAATCCATAATGCCAACGTAAAGCCTGTAAGACAAATCAAAGTCCCGAACTTGCTTTGCCTTCCTTATAAAAAGATCAGTGTAATCTGCAGTGTCCCCGTACCTGTCTATTAGAACCTCCTGTTATGCAGCCCATGGGATAGTTTGGAAGCAGTCTTCCATGTATTGTTTCCTCTATTCATTTGCCTTGGCCTCTGGCAGGGTGGGTAGAATACTGATGGGAGAGAAGAGCAGCATTTACTCTGCTTTTGTCTCCAGTCTTAGAAAACTCAAGGACCCTAATAACCCAGCCCTCATATTAATAACCTCGCCGAGTAAGGGGCTCCAGAGGGAGTGGCCTATAGGCACTGTTTACTTCCTGCAGAGGACAGTCTGAGTGCTGGGAGCCAGAAATGCTGCTGAAGGCAAGGCTGTAAAAAGCAATGCACATTTAGAAGAAGGACCCTGAGAGGCCACTCTTCTGTTTTTCAACCAGTAGTGTTCTAATTAAATAGAAAAAAAAATTAATCACATGTTGCTTAGAAAAATATTGTGGCAAAAACTACGTGTGCATGCGTATGTGCGTGCGTGCGTCCTTGCGTGCACGTGCGTCCGTGTGTGTGTGTGTGTGTGTGTGTGTGTGTGTGTGTGTATGTGTGTGTGTGTGTGCGCGCGCGCGCATGTGCGCGCACTGAAAAGGTTTAAAAACAGTAATTCAAAGAAAAAACCCATCATAGAGCTTTCTGACCTAAGAGTTACATGGGAGTACAGATGATAAAAAGTGAAACCAGAACTCTGAGCTATATCATACGAAGTCTCTCCAAAGTTTAAAGGCTCAAGGTTTTAACCCCTCAGTGTTGAAAGAACTCAGCCTTGAACATGCTAGGCAAGCACTCTGTTGAGCTACACTCCGGCCCCTCAAACACCTTTAAAACATTGTCACAGCACACGAAACCTACCTGAAGCCTGGTGCATGACTGACTATTCTGGGATTCTGGCTTCAAAGGAAAACATCAGTGTGGAATAGAACAGAGGCAGCAGACTGCCCTTAAGAAAGGAGGGAGACAACCCAGTTCTGAGTTCCTGGGAAACGATGTTTGGAGGTACCCACCAAATTTTCCACAGTTAGACAGCCCGGCGGGGCGGGGCGGGGGGGGGGGGGCGGGGGGGGGGGGGAGAACAGTCCCAAGAGAGCAGGAAGGAAAATGCATGGGCCTAGAGGAGCAAGAAATAAAGTATCTGTGGGCCTGATGGTTTCTGGAACCATGAGCTGCCCTAATTGATTCAAACAGAAATCAACTATACTGTCCTTTAACAAGTACACAGAGGAGGCATGTAAATGAACTGAACCTAAGAATTCCATCAGAAGTGGCCGGACAGTTATAGCATGAAGGGCGGAGACCATAACCTCTCTGCCTCCAGAGGTCCGTTTAGCAGCTAAAGAGAAAGAGGCTGGGTCCAGCAGGGAAGTGCCCTTACCTAGGTTCACGCTCTCTTATCTAATGGGCCACAGCCCCAGAGCTGGAGAAGACAGGAGACTCTTGTCTAGGGCTTCCTAGTAACTAACACCTGCCTGGCAGACCAAACTCGGTAGCTGTGAGAGATGTGGGCCTGCCGCTTGGTAGGGACAGCACTGTCTCTTCATCTCTCCAGCTGAAAGGAAAGCCTCGTAAAGCCAGGGACTGCTGCCCACCGCGGTCCCCTTGGTCTAGTTTCCGACACTTGGAATCTTCCGTGCGAACGCCAGGGCCTCAGCCTGAGAGCTGGTCTTGCATCACCCAGAAAGCCTGGCCAGCAGGCAGTTCCAAGCCCAGCTGTTTCCCAAGCTCCTGGTGCAGGTGTGAGATCACCCCCAGGAACCTCACCTGCCTGCAGTTTGTCACCTCAATGTCATTACCACAGACAGAGATGTGCTGGGGTTTTTGTTTTACTTCACACCAGGGGAAAGTCATTTTTGGAATTTTTCATCTTAAATAGTTTTTTTCTTAAATGTATGTGACACATATTCCTCATAGGACTTAATAAAATAGATATTTCTCTTGCCTGCAAAGTAAACTACAGCTGCATATATTGAAACAAAATTTTTTTTTTTTAAAAAAATCTGGTTGGAATCAGTCAATGTACAGATTTAACTAAAATTTTTGGAAACACTGAGAACAAATAAAAACAGAATAGTCTCAGGAAGTAGTTTTTATATAATATTAATTTATAAAACAGAAATAACCAACGCTAACAGATATTGAACAATATATCCTGGTGTTTCTTTTTATCAGTAACAAAAATAATATCATTTCAAAACAGAATTTTTAAAAAGCCTTTTCTTCTCACATGCTTACCATTAGGGAAGCAAGCTGGAAAATCATTATCGTCAGATTCTCGAAACACTTAAGTTTCTAGGCACGGTAGTAAAGACTGTAATCCTAGCACTCAGGAGGCAATGGCAGGAATATCCCCAATTCCAAGCCAGCCTGTGAGTCCCTGCCTCAAGAGATCCAGGACAAACAAAAATCTTTCCTAATCTGACATGTCTCTAAAATGGGATACAGGCTTCCAATTGCTGTTACAATGATCCGTTGTAAACACAAATAAAGCCAGCCCATTTTCTTGCAAGAGTTTTGGTTGACTAGTCAGGAAATACTCTTCTTTCATGTGACCTCAAGCACATGAAAGTAGATACGGGTTCTTTCACTTGGTTATTCTGTTTTATGATTTGATTTTTTGGTTTGTTTTATATACAAATATTATATGTAATTAACTATATATATATATGTGTGTGTATACACACACACACACACACATATATCTATATCTATATCTATATATATATATATATATATATATATATATATATCAAGCATATTTCCTATCCATTAAATGTTCAGAAGAAACGACAGTAATAGGAATGTGGTTTTCATGACATCCTCAGGTGACTTCCAAGATCTCCTTGTCACAAGCGAGACTGTTACAATGACAAGAAGAACAAACCTCTGGGACTCCGTAACCTCCCCCGACATGGTGTTCTAAAAGGATTTGCCTTGGCTTGCCTCTCCTGATTATGCAATGTATCCTAGAAGCAGAAGAGTGGCGACACGGACCACTGGGCTGTGGACAATGTTTTCTAGTCCCAATCGTTTCAACTCCTCATTTACTATTTTGTGTGTTGTTCTGACACAGTAAGATGAGGGTGGGCATAACTCCAGGCAGGAGCCATGAAAAACTGTTTGCCTTTTTTAAAAATTAGGTCAAGGACACAGAAAGGTATGTATTTAAAACATACTTAATGGACCAGCACGTAAGTGCACACATACACACTTGCTGTTGCTGTCTGTATCTCTCTCAGTTCCAGGCACCTGATACATCTTTATTCGCATAGGTATAGACATGCTAAGCTTTACATAAAAGACATTTTCCTTCATGTTGTGATTAATACTTCACAGTATCTGAAAACCTAGACAAGTCTTACTTTTAAACATTACTATGCCCTCCATGATAAACTAGTATTAGCTAACATAAACGGTTATTCCTGAACTGTCCAAGTTTGAAATTATATATCCAACAACACTATGCAAACAAAAATAGAGAGTTCATATTTAAACTGCCTCTGATGTGTCCTTTTGTAGATTTCACATCAAGGGTGTGATAGTAAGAATGCAACTGGCCCCCATAAGCTCATAGGGAGTGGCAATATTAGGAGGTATGGCCTTGTGGAAGGAAGTGTGTCACTGAGAAGATGGGCTTGGGGGTCTCCTATACTCAAACTATGCCCAGTATGGTCATAGACTCCTTCTGCTGCCTGTGGATCAAGATGTAGAATTCTTAGCTCCTTCTCTGCCATGTCTGCCTGCATGCCGCCATGTCTCACCAAGATGATAATGCATTGAACCCCTAGAACTGCAAGTTGCCCCCAATTGAATGTTTTCTTTTATAAGAGTTGCTATGGTCATGGTGTCTCTTCACAGCGATAGAAACCCTCATTAAGACAATGGGTGAACAGGTGACACCACAAAGCAGCATTCCATGAGAAAATATGACTATATGTTCAAATAGGAAAAGAAGTTTGTGAATTTTTGTTTGGAACAGAATCAAGAAAACATATTTTGCCAACTGCCTACCAAAAAATATTGTGGGATAGTCCCTCAACATTATAGTGATTCTTATGTTTCAAAACTTACCAAGATAAATAAACTACATGTCTCCATTGTGATTGGCAAGTTCTCTAATCTTCTTGGTTCTCTATTAGTTCTAAGATGCTCAAGTGTATCTTATGACCTCAAAGGAAACCAACACTACAGATGGCTATCTCGATTGAGTTTGCACATTCCCATCCATCAAGTCATTCAGCATAAGGAACAAGTTGCCATAAGAAGCAATTATGGAGAAGACCTCAAAAAAATCAATAAGCACATAAACACCAACACACATTGTTGTCTAGCCAGCCTCCAAATCATAGGATACCTAAACTAAACTCTGAAATTACCCTAGGAATGGCAGTCCAGCTAATGAAATAATGGAGGCAAAGATACCAGTATAGTCAGTACCAAAACCAAGATGTACACAAACCAACTTCCATGATCATACAAGTGCCTTTTATGACTCCATTTCAGATGACTGATGTCTAAGACAGACTGAGAGTATGTCAATCATGTGCTGTGGAATAATCCTTTCCTAATATTGCAACCAGAATCACCAAAGTCGAGTAGCTACAGGAGAAAAAGATTCTTAGCACCAGTATTAATGTAAACACAATAGTAACAATATGCCAATAAAAGTCAACAAAGAGCATATACACTGCTATATAACAAGCACAAATGTAGTTTAAGATTTCCTAGTACTACTTGCCTGGACCTGGAGGCATATACCTTTAATCCAATCACTCAGGAGGCAGAGACAGGCAGATCTCTGAGTTCAAGGCTAGCCTGGTCTAGCCTAGTTTACAGCATAGGTTCCAAAATAGCCAGGGCTACACAGAGATACTTCTGTTTAGGCTGGAGAGATGGCTGTATGAGTCAATGAACTTGCCACACAGTGTTAGGACACTGTGAAGTGTGAAGGCTCAGAACCCATGCAAAATCTAGACACACAGCATCAATGTCTGTAATTCCTGCACTCCTATGGAGAGATAGGAGGCAAAGAAAGGAAAATTCGAGAAGCCCATGGATAAGTAAGTATGGCATTTATAGTAGAAAAACAACAGAGACCAAATAAGACAAAAGACAAAGACTGACCCTCCAATGTGTGCACTGGCATCTGGCCACCTATATTCACACAAAACAACTGTGTGTGTGCACACACACACACACATTTTATACATACATACATATATATATATATATATATATATATATATATAAACACATATCACATACCCATAAAAATTTAAAAGAGCAACATTTTAATACATTTTATTTAACTTACTATAGCCAAAATTTTATTCCCACATGAAATCAATACAAAATGAGATTTTTTAATATTTTTTTACATTATATCTCTGAACTCTAGTGCATTAACACCTCAAAAGCATGTCAACTTGGCCCAGGCACATTTCACTGCTGAAGAGCCACGTGTAGCTAGCAGCTCCCAAATTACACAGTGCAATCTCAGTCGGCTGGGTGCTAGTCTAAATGCTTTAAATGTATTGATTCATTTAATCTTCACAATAATCCTATAAGGGAAATACTACTATTACTGTTATTTTACAGATGGAAAAACCAAAACAGAGATACATAATTACAATATGGTAGATACTAGAGTCAAAAGTCAAAACTTGGCCATCTGGCTACAACTATTGTGCTATTATTTATTAAGGATCTACTGTGTGTGAGACAGAGATGGAGGTCCCTGACAAAATGGACTCTCTCTTCCTTGAAACAACCAGAAATACTTATATTCCAACTTAATAGGCACACTGAAGTTGGGATCTCATACCTTTACAAAGTAATAGCAGTTCCTACACTAAAGGAATATACAGATTAGTAAGAGAACAGACAACCATTACAGACTGACTAGATTACTAGACACAATGAACCAAAACAAAATGCAAAAGTAGTATGGCGATTTACAGAACAGTCTCAATCCATTAGAACTAAAGGCTCTTCATGAAAGAGATGACATTTAAAATGGACTTCCAAGGCTGGCAGTGTAGCTAAGAAGTAGAGTCCGGCCCAACAAGCATGTGGGCCTGGGCTACAGCTCTCTAGCACCACAACACTAAAGACAGAAAGACTCCAAAAGCCCAGAATAGGATCTTCCAAGAGCAGAGGTGAGGATGCAGAGGAGCGGCAGAGCACTGTGCTGAAGGAATGGCTAAAGCAGAATAATATGGCCAGAGTCACAGAGTGGAGGGCACACTCAAAACAGATGCAGCAGTAAAGTTACCCAAGGACCACAGCATGCAAAACTCATATTCTACACAAAGCTTGTGGGAAACAGCAGCATCAACAAAGGTGTATTTTATATTCAATATGTCTAGCAGCAAAAGGGCAGGATGAAGAGCAGTAAATAGCTTCCATAGTAAAGGCTGGAAAGGGTACTGCCGGAGTCCAGGCTAGGTAGATGTAAAACTCACCACACTCTGTATTCTACAGCCATGTCAAGGATAAGCATTTCAACTCTCGGTGATGAGCAGTGTTGGGCTCATTAGCAGAAACTTTGCATATAACATAATGTTCTGGTGAGCCATATTTAAGTAGATGGGGGGTTTTACCCTTTATTTTAACTTGAACTTCCCACTATCTCCGTGCTTCCAACATCAAGATTTGTACTATCAGCTTTTTATCTGGATTTTACTTGGAAGGATTCCTTTCTATCAACTGAATAGTTATTAGTGCACAGAGAATGACAGAGGGACATTATCTTTTAAGTAAGACAAAATTATGCTGTATCTCACACATCAACCCAAAGACAGATGTAGAATCTCAAGTTCTTATTTCTAATCTGGATGAGTAATGATCTGTAATAATTAACAGGGATATGTAAAATATATTACAGGAAAAGGTAAAAATTTTTCCTACTGCCTCCTGACTTCTTAGCTTTATTTATTTTTTTATGATTAATTAAAATATACTTCAATTATAAGCAAATATTTTCCCTTTCTCCCCTTTTAATTACCTTAATGGTAGTAGAGCTGTATAAATTTTGCTCAGGGTTAAAGCTGCAGTGGAGCCTACTCCCTAGCTTGAGACAATGTCCTGGCCAAGTAAAGGCAGAACACAGTTATCCCTTGTGTTTGAACAATACTCAGCTGCCTCCCTTAAGACCTCCTTGTACCAAATGTTGACTCTGATTAACACTCAGTCCTGATTTCTCTGAGTCTGCCACATGACCGCCTTGAGTTTTAGAAAATGAACCTGCATCAAAGGAACTCGGGTGTCCAGTCTTCAGGGAAGAATGGAAACACTGGTGCTACCCCAGTAATGAAATGGTGACTTGAACAGGCTTCCTTTGAGTCATCTCTTCTAAAGAAACTGTCATGTCTTTCTGATGTTTTCCAAAGAGAAAAGATACATCCACCACGAGCATGTAGAAAAGCCGAGGGAAAACAAACAAACATGCAAAATAACACAAGTACCAAGTGATTATAAGAATAAACTAAAAATGCTCAGAAGTTAATACAAGCTAAACCATAAAACTAATGAATCTCAAGGCCAAATACAGAACACGATGCACGATATTCAGTCCCAGGTAACATGAGTGCACAGCCTCTTTTTCCTTAAGTGGTTCTACTCCAAACTCCTAGATTCAAGTATGTAGCTTCACATGTGTGGTCTAAAGATGCTCATAGCACTTTCCTTATCCTATAATTAAATCTCGTAATAAAAGCATAGTGCTCTGAAGAGTGAATTCGGGGCAGCTGGTAAGCTTCACTGGAAATGATCTCATCTGCTAACCATCCAGGACTCCCCAAAGTTTGGAAGTGTTCTTGTGTCACTTGCCACTAACAAGGAAATGAGAGGGTAGGGAGGCACCTTCCCGTTTAGGGAAACTTTACTGCATTCTAGGTCAGTATTTCACCTTAGATACAAAATACACATAGGCATAACACTCTGATCCCAAGTTGAAAATTATAACCACTGCCACCTACTTAGGTAACCATTTGTATAAACATCAAGTAAACTGGTGCGTGTTGGTGTAGCAAAGACTAAAAGAACAAGAATCCATTACCTGAGACATTCATGCCTTCCTCTCTACACAAAATAATGTCTAGCCATCTCTTAAGGCAATTGGCTTTCACATGAATTGAACTTCCAAAAACGTAGAGGCAATAATTTAGATAGTGACAACAATTTTAGGTATGGCAGAAAAGAAGCCCACCTCGACAATATCACAAACTATCTCTTGTCGTGTTACAAATATCTGGGAAACGTGAGGGCATGAATGAGAAAGCTCTCAACTTCAAATACCCAGCACAACCTATTTAAATACTGAATTCTCACTTCTTCACCCAAAAGCTCAGATGAGTGAAACACAGACACAGAGAGCTGACAAAAAGATAAACTGAGTCATGTTGATGGACACCAGGCACACTGAAAGTGTTTCACAAAAGTTCACAACACTCTCCTCCCAGAGAGCAGATCATTGTGATTCAGACAAACCAGAAAGGACTGGTCAAAAGCTGGGATTAGGGCCTGGATTTATAAACTCTGTTCCTACACAGGCAGGGTAATTTACTCACTAGGCATCTGACTTCTCACCGGATGCCAAACATTGTTTGCGGCATCTGACATATATTGTCTTCAATTTCTATCGTCACAAAATTTGATTTATTTTTATTTTTTTTTATAGTCAAGAACCAAAATCAAAATCCCCTCAAAAGAGAAAGCAACGGTGAATAACACCCATGTTTAGGACCCCAGTGACAATTTACTTGCCTCATGCTTCGATGTAAGCATGATTCATATTCACTGTTTGTGCTGTTCGTCTGATGCCAACCTAAAATAAATGTCACAGAGACTGGAAGATTGGGTAGGAGGCTGGAGAAGGTCCAACATTAATACAATGTGCAATCACCAGCAGAAATGGCAAATAGGCAACTCTTTAAAAGAGTTAAAACCCAGAAAGGAGGGAGAGGAAGAAGACACACTGTGGAAGTCTAGAGAGAACACCCAGGTAGGGAGGTCAGAGTGCTGGGCGAGCTTGGGTGACACTTCAGTCACCGGAAGGGAGTGTCTGGCTCCCACATTCTAAAGCACCAAAGAAGTTCAGACTTCAGGGGCTAGTTTTTTAAAAGTGATCCTTCCTTCCTTCCTCCCTTTCCTTCTTCCTCCCTTTCCTTCTTCCTCCCTTTCCCTTCTTGCTTGTACATGTGTGTGTGCATGCACGATTGTGTATGTTTACAGTCAAAGAACAACTTGCTGGAGTCAAGGTTTCCCCTCCCACCTTGTGGATCCCAAGAATCAAAGGTCACCAGGCTTGGTAGCAGGAGCCTTTATTCACTGAGGCATCTTGATGGTCCAAGACACTGCTTCTTGAGTTTCAAATGACTATGGTGCATGCTCCTGTAGTCAATGTCTAAGGCACTTGCCCAAGAGTACAGTGTGTAAACAATATGGAGTGCGGTGGAGCAAGTTAAAAGCAGCAGGTACGTGAATTTAGAAAACTGCATTAAGACCAAAGAGAATCCAGGAATCCCAAGGCAAAGTGTGTACAGTATTATCAGTTCTGCAACTGGTTATAGAATATGTCTTTTAACCTACGTCTCCACTTCTCAATAGAAATTATAATTTAAGGCCGGGTGGTGGTGGCGGTGGCGGCGGCGGCGGCGGCGGCGGCGGCGGCGGCGGCGGCGGCGGCGGCGGCGGCGGCGGCGGCGGCGGCGCACACCTTTAATCCCAGCACTCGGGAGGCAGAGGCAGGCGGAACTTTGTGAGTTCGAGGCCAGCCTGGTCTACAGAGTGAGATCCAGGAAAGGCGCAAGGCTACACAGAGAAACCCTGTCTCGAAAAACCAAAAAAAAAAAAAAGAAATTATAATTTAAAATGTAAGTCTTGATACAATGTTAGGTATTACCACTACATTGCATGAAATAAATACAAACATAGACAAAATCCAACATATGAAATGACCTATGTACTGTTTTTATGCTTGTAAGGATGATTTTTGCAATCTCATCTTTGAAAATTATTCAATATGTATTTCTGTCATTTATTGATCATTTCTGTTTTAAAATTTCTTTTTTTTTTCTTTTGGTTTTTCGAGACAGGGTTTCTCTGTGTAGCTTTGTGCCTTTCCTGGATCTCACTCTGTAGACCAGGCTGGCCTCGAACTCACAAAGATCCACCTGGCTCTGCCTCCCGAGTGCTGGGATTAAAGGCGTGCACCACCACCGCTCGGCCCTGTCCTTACAATTTCTATCCAGAGGTAGAATGATTGGAAAAATTATATACATGACTGTCCTACACATAAAAGTTCAGCAACTTTTCAGAATTAACTACATACTGACAACTGCCTTGCCAAAGTAACTAAAAGACAACTCTCTAGTCAGAGGCTCCCAACTGTGATTTGTGGATAGTTCACTCCAAAAAGCGAGAAAGAGATGCGCAGACTCTATTAGGAAAGCCCATGAACATGCATGAAGATACAGATATAATGAAGTGAGCTGATGCTGCCCACCTCTAAAAGAAGAAACTTAGAAATTGGGACAAGCACTACAATCAAGAATTACATTCAGTTTAAATCATAATGATGTCCACTATCTTCATGGAGCCTGAAGTAAACTTAAAAAGGAGTGAGGGACTGGGAATTTATACTTCAGAGGCATTAAGGACATTAATTTCCAAATACCAACTTCTAGAAAATTATGTGCAGTATCTGACCACTCCTCAAATATTCACAGTCCATTTTTACATTTCATACTTTCTATTACAACGATACCAGTAGTAATTATCAAGTATTACCCCTCCCTCTACTATAGTATGCCAGGCTCTTTACTTTTAATATTGTCTTATTTTATCATTGAAAAATCATAAAACAAGCCTAAATTTCACTGTAAGATGATGACAATAAGGGACGTGTATACTATCAAAGGCCAGTTATTCAATCTCAGGGAAATCTAAACAAAAAAGTTCATTCTTTTAAACTCCCAGTGGTGTTTAAAGTAGTGCCAGTTCAGCAATTTAGAGACAAGTAAGTGGATTTCCACTACACAACCTTAAGGAAACCCTTTTTAAAAAGAGATAGGCAGAAGGATAGCAACCTTGAAATGGCCTGAAGTTTATCTGAAGACTGATTCTCAAATTAAGAAACATTTTGAAAATACCAATGCTGTCATTTCAAACATATCTGGCACAATAAAGCAAATATACATCAAAAAAATTTAAAAACCTACTAGGTGGCAGATAGGAAAGGAAAAGACTTAATATTTTGTAAACAGAAACATCCTAACTAAAATTATTCTAATTCAGAAATGAAATAGGCTCATGTCTGTGTGTAATATTATAAACTGAGCATTCTAACATCATTACTATTCTGCAAATGTAAACATACATAGTTTTTCTGTCCATTTCTGATGCTGGGAATAGAAGCCAGGACCTTATAAATGGTAAGCACACACTATACTCAGCATATATTTACTTCAAACCATAAAAAATTATGGAAACTCTAAAGTATACTATGAATTTAACTTAGTAGTACTTATGACATGTCCCTTTCAAATTACTGTAACTCACATAGTTTAAGAAATTTTAAAAATGATGTTGTTTTATAAATCTGGGTCTCCCTGCAACACAATCACTGAAACCATATCAGCCCTCTACTCAGTTACCTGATGGATTTTCCCCATAGTGGAAAGTTGAGCTAAGTTTCCTTAGAACAAACTAGGTGTTTTCTTTTGTTTACAAGAGGCACACTAGTTTACAAAGAAGCAAGTCCTCAGTACTCAATAATTTCTGCTCAGTGATTTGCCTAGCAAACTTCTCCTCTGTAACAATAAGGACTGTGTGTGCCAAACATTGTATATACAACAGCTCTATGGTGGCATGTAACAATTGCATGTCACACCAAGCACTGTAACAGGAGACTAAGGCACGACAACCTCCTGAGTCTGTGTATTCAGGACTGGCCTGGGCAACATACCAAGACCCTGACTCAAAAATAAACAAAAGCAAACAAAAATTAGACTTGAAAAATTTCACTTGTGGCAAGCAATCAACTTAAACTCGGGAAGCAATCTGACCGTCTTGGTTTCAAAAGCTACTGTCCCATCTGATACACAGAAAGCTCACAGATGAAGGTAGACAACATTCAGGAAGAATCAAGCTTTGCCCAGTAAGAACATTCACTGGCTTCTTCGAAAGGTTTTTTCCCCTCTCCTAGGAAGTGATGTTAAAATCTCATTCAAATCTCTAACAAGTCCTACCAAATTAAATTAGAACTGTGACCTTATAAGATAGCCACAGATAACTCAAATTAATCTTAGTTTGTAGAATAGATTAATGAATGCATTTTACAGCTCTTTGTATAGATTATACATATGTCCATTAATCAGTAGTTAAAAGCCTAAGAATTCCTGGAACTTATAATAAAACCCAATGATTGGGAGTGATAAAAACTACTGAGAATTCTTGTCAATCAATACCAAGTACAGGCTGTGACTACTACTATTGAAGAGATATAGATCAAGCGGCAATGAGGGAGACTGTACTAGGTATTGCTCCTCTGAGGTGTCAAGTGAAGTTTATTCATGCTTTTGTTGTGTTTTTTAAATATTTATAAACATGTTGTCAATTTGACCCATGCACAAGTATTAAATCTAATACAAAAACTTAAGAACCTGACCCGTGATTTTCAGAGATCCCCTCTCCTGTGACTCCTGGCATTGCTTGCTTGCCTGCATGCTATACAAACTACTACAAGAAAATAAAGAGGCGCAAACACACTTGCCTGTCCTCAGTCCCCTCAGAGCCACACTCCGCCTACCTGTTATCTCTAGATGAGCAATGGAGCTCTGAGACACTTTCATAGTCTCAATGCTCAGGCAGGAGTGCTGACTGGGAGGCCCTGAGGCACCTCAAGCCCACGCTGTCACTTCTAGTCACCACTCAGCCCAGCTAATGCCATGCCTGTCGTGACAAGCATCAGGCACCTTAAGGCACCACACCTTTGCCTCGACAAAACATATTTCTGAAAAGGTATGAGCAGAGGGAGCCTGTTTCAAGGGTTGCCAAGGAAAGCCAGCCTTGTCTATAAACAGCAGAAAGGCAGTAAAAGAGCATCCAAAGCCAAAAATGCACGACGACTGTGAGCCCAGGGTGCTAATAACTGTACTACTTCCTGTGCATGGGCAGGCTGGGGAAGGGGGCTGTGACACATGAAGATACAGTCTGACCATGCTGACATGGGTTCTGTTGTCAGCCTAAACTTGCCATCTGGTGTTACAATCTAGCAGATCACACCCCAGATGTGTTTCTTCAAACAAATCACTTTTTTTTTCCTTATCCCCCTTTTTTTTTTCCCTTAA
Source organism: Peromyscus maniculatus bairdii (assembly GCF_049852395.1). Taxonomy (NCBI): domain Eukaryota; kingdom Metazoa; phylum Chordata; class Mammalia; order Rodentia; family Cricetidae; genus Peromyscus; species Peromyscus maniculatus. Next base: position 105,550,857 of record NC_134853.1, read on the forward strand.
AGAAAGAAATGCCTGCCAAAGATACAAATCGGCTGAAGTTTACTTCAAACTAAAAACTCTTGTTAACTTGTCAGATAAGTAGGTGTATCATTTCACACACCCATACCCTCAAACGACCACTTTTCTGAAGTGGCACCTAGAGATGCTGAGCAGAAAATCATTTGTTTACTCCTTGTCGACCCTAAATGTCGAGGTTATCCTTGGTCATCTGAAAGCCGTTTCATCTGAAAACCATGAACTGTGTGGCGGGGAAGGGGCGCTCTGAAATCCCTGTCCTCTGCATTTCTGGTCTCTGCATCCCGTTCCACAACCGGGGTGGGGACGGCTCCGGACTGCTGTCATTTGCACCTCATTACACAGGGCTGGGGCTTTGAGAAAGCTGATATTCCCTCTAAATTCTTACAGATGCTTCGACTCCACCAGTTCATGACTGCACGACCAGCAAAGACTTCCTGCCTCCAAACTGCTTGCTGGCATGAACGCTGAATTTCAAAATCCCTGAAAAAAGCAAACCTTTGTGGTGTGCTCTTAACTTTCTTCCAGGGGGAGGGGAGGGCCACCAAAACCAAACCGAGCAAAGACTTTTTCTCCTATGGAGGGAGACTGACTCTCTCAGGAGCATTCCCTCCTAACTGCCGACTGTTCATCTTGGTTTGGAACCCATCTCACAAAAATGTTCATTAGCAGAAAGTTATTTGTGAACGCTGTTTGTTCATCGTAAATCATGACCGTGGCATGTTCAGCAAGTTGTGGAAATAAGTCAACCACAATCCAGCCTTTCACCTGAGCCTACATATGTGTTCCCTTTTATTTCATCTATGCCGTTTGAAAAACACTTTGGGACACAGAAAAGGGACACTCTCTAAACCACCACCTCTCTTTATTGAATGGCTCCAGGGCTTTTTTCAGAGTTCAGGGCAGGTGACACTGGCCTGTTCTTAATCTTTACTGCTTTAGCAATGCTAAGGCAGATGACGAGGGACACAAATCCCCTGATGGAAGTGAATACATTCCAAGCTCCCCGACCCACTCAAAGCAGTAATCCCCTGCAGCTGGATCTTACTTACCACCATACACAGCTAATACATTTTTTAAAAGCTAGTCACTGGTGACAAATGTAAACTGGACAGAACAGTTCCCCCTTCTCTCTGGCTCCTTCCCTCACCCCTCCATCTACCCCCATAACCCAGGGACTCACTGTCCTGTGATGGATAGGACCTGCCTCTTAGAACCACCAAGCCCGTGTAGCACAGCTCTGCTTTAAGTGACTAGAAGGTTTTAAAAGCATCCTCAGCTGTCAGACTGTAACAGAAACAACAAAAATGTCATCCTTAACACAAACATTTCACAACTGAGAAAATCCTGGAAGTTGAGATGATCACTGCCATACTGAATAATCCACTATTTATTTAGCTATCACACGTAGGCAAACTGTTCTGGCACACAGACTGCTTGACTGAATTAAGCTGGTTGCCACATTCAAGGGCACAAAAGAATAAATGTAAAAGAAAATTTAAAACTTGAGGATCTTTATAAAATATATGGTTTTTTTTTTGACGCCTTTGCTTTTAAATTTTGGCAGAAATGACTGAAATAAGAGTCAAAAGTAGCCCTTTTATTAGGCATGGATATTTCACCATGGCAAATCAAGTAACCCATGGGAACAATAGCTCTGTACTGAATGAAATCTTAAAAAAAAAAAAAAAACAGGACAACAAACTATGTACAGTGTAAAGATGGATGAAAAGAGAGCTGGACACATACATTGAGCTACCTGGATTATGAAATCAACTAGAATCATTATGTATACAATGTGACTGTGATGTAGACACAAGCTAGCATCCTCACCGGATACAGAGAAGCCAAGGGTTAGTGGAAGTGACTTCTTTTGGCTCCTTCCGGTTCCCAAACAACTGGCACTAAGGGCTATGACCTCACTGACATTACCAGTTAGACTTAGAGCTAGCTGCTACAACACCGACTACAACTCAGACCGTACCAGGTTTAATTACTGCCAACTTACAACTGTGGAGCTTAACATCATTTTATAACCACTCTCCAGATTCTTACTTGAGTTCAGTCCTGCATGATACCCGAGTAATTGAGGCCCTGAAAAGGCACCACAGTTAATAATGTGTGACTAGCAGAAACACACGAAGCGACAAGGAGGTCTCTGTGAATTAAATTCACATCTAATTATGTGACCTTTAGTGTCCTCCTAGCCTTCATGAGAGCAGCCTAGTGGCCAGCCTCAGCAGGACCCAGGTAATAGGAATTTGATGAGGGTGGGAGAAAGGAGAACATTAAACAGATGACTTGAGAGGGAAGAATCCTGAAAGAGTCCAACTCCAAATTCCTTACTTGCTTCCCATTGTCAAATTTTCAGAATCCAGTCAACATACAAGCATTTCAACCGTACGGCAATTATAAGTACTGTTGCTCACATGACTCTGATGCCTGGGGACTAACCCTAAAATGAGGAGTGTGTAAGAAAGTCAGGAATGTCAGTGAAGGGACAAGGAGAGAGAGAGGGAACAGTGGACTCTGTGGTGACTGCAAGTACGAAATGCAGGCAACGGGCCATATTTCCAAAGATTCCATTAAGAGCACAGGAACACTAAGCCAAGAAGAAGAGGAGTTGGTAAGAGGAGAGAGAGACGTTAGTCTGACTGTATAATCTCGTTTGTGTTTGGTGTGTGTGCTGTGCAGCACACAGGTGTTTGTGTGCAGGCCTGGATGTGCACTCGTAGAGGCCAGAAGTCAATGTGGGTTGCTTCAGCTCTGTCCCTCACCACCTCTCTCTTCTTGTTTGGAAACAAGGTCTCGTCAACTGGGCTGCTCCAACTAGATCCGCTGGTCAGCGAGCCCTCGCGGCTCATCTGTCTATCTGCCTCCTCCCCCTGCAGAGTCATACCCAGACCCTCATGCACGTACATCAAGCTCCTGACTCCCTAAGGAGCCACCTTCCCAACCCCCCAATCAGTCCATATTCCAAAGCTACTTAACCAGAAATACTTATTAAGGCATGTTTACTTTCTTCCTACAACAGTCAAGATGTCAGTGCTTTGGAGCATTGTATATCCATTGTAAACTACAAGCAGTACTTCTACTTCCTAATACAATGATCTCAAGTCTAAATTCCAATGTCTGCAATGATGTGTTTATGTGTTTATGTCAGAAACCTAGAAGAAATGTAAAAAGTTAAGCCTCAGAGGGGGAAAAATTGAATTATAACCAGAAGTCTGCATGTTACTTATTTGTGATAAGAAATGGAGTTGCTTAACCAAACCTTTTAATAATACATTCTATAACTGTACTCAACAAACATCACTGAAACAAATAAACCTGTAGCTAATCCAGTGAGAAATATTGATCACATTTTATAGGAAACCCACAATAAACAACATATCCCATTTATCTGAACCTCCAGGAACCCACTCATATTGGTTAGAAAACCTTAACTGAAAAGACTGTCTTGAGCAGGGCCAATCCTTTCAGGGGTGGGCAGAGAAAAAGAACATTGTCTCTTTAAGTTGAAAGACCTGCTACAGTTAGGTAGTATTAAGCCAAGAAAAAGTTCTGAAGTTTAACTCTCAGGAGCAAACGTTTTCTGCTTGTGAAGAAAACTCTGTTGAAAGACAGAAGACTACATCCCACCAGTAAAAACAGAACCGTTTTCAGTCAGTGACAGCTTTGCCTACAGAGAGAGAGAAAAAAAGTGTCATAGACTCACTTTATTAAACCATATGCTCATTGCCCTGTGAAGAAAGCAGGGTCACTAATTAGTTCATTCTGTGAAAGAAGCCCTTCCTGATCCCGTTGACTTTTGTCCCCCTGGTTAGCCCCAGCTATTTCTGCCATGGAACTTGAAAATCACTGGAGGGAGGAAGATCGCCATAACAACCGCTGAAATGATCTTGTGGAATGTGTCTAGTGGCACTGCAGTAACCTGAATATGTGCTCCAGATGTGTCGGCTGTCAGGGAGAAAGTAAACACATCTGATGGACAGCGTATGACTAGATGGCCTCCGAGCGACTCCGGAGGCTGGGGGAGGGGCCGCGGCAGAGGCAGTGGACGCAGTGAGTCCCCAGCTGCAGAGGACTCCGGACCCACCCGGCCTGGCCTCGAGGACTGAGTGCAACGGTTCCTCCTCCTCCTCCTCCTCCGAGCACCTCCTGAGTGGCCTCTGCGAATTTCCGTCTGGCATGGACTTGTGAGCATTTGGGAGCAAACTAAAACATGAATGCTGAGAGGAAGGGGGAGAGGAGAGGAGACTGGCCGGCTCAGAACGCGTTCCGTCTTAAATATTAATGGCAACATGTTTCTGAAGCGTTCTATCTTGGGGCTGGGGAGCTGTCTCCTGGCCTGCTCGCCCTCCATCAAGTGAATAGTTTTGTTTCTCTGCCCTGAATGTGCAGCTAAGCACCCTTTTATTAGGTGACTGAACGATCACATTCCTGATCTCAAATGTTCTTTTTTTTTGATGGTGGTGTGTGGTTCCATAGACTTTCACAAGTTGGACAAGTCGGTTGATTCCTTAACTCAAAACACTTCTAAAAAATATTTTTCTAATAGAACACATAGAAATGGCTAGAAAACTACATGGGCCCCAAATCCATGTTCACCTTAGTTTCCTGTTCTCTGGTCTAACTGTGAAGAGAACAATTCAGAGCTGTGCCCGGTGTTAAAAGTTCACAAGTAAAACAGGAATTCTGGAAACATCAAGCACACAGTAGGCACTTGCTAAACACTCACTGACTCAAATTTTTTAATGTACAAAATTTGACAAAATGTACTTAGGTTCTACATATAACCAGTAGCAGGGATTATTTGTTTTAAAAAAATAAGTAACCAAGTTTAAAAATACTGAAGAAAAATAAATGGAAAGTTTATTTCCCCAGAGGAACAAAAAACACCTCACTAAAGAAAGTAGGAAGCCACCATATCCTCACTGCGTCGCACAAGGCCCTCCCTGTGCCTAAATGTGTATAAAAACGCCCACTACAGTCTCCCCACGGAGGCTTGCGTCTGTGACTATACAAGCCTAGAGAAGTCTGCGTGGAAACTTAGACTATTTCAAAAGCTTTTCAATCACTACAGGCCAGATTTTCTTTCAGATCCCGCGCAATTTTGTTTCAATAAAAACTGTAATGGTTTTCTAACATGGTTTAGACAAAGAACATAACTGCTCTGGAATATAATTATCTCTATAATATACACAGTTATGATATACAACTGTTTATTTAATGTTTAAAGTTTAAGTTGCTTAAGCTTAACATTCACTAGGGCCCGTAAACTATCGCCTCAGCCAGGGGCAGGCAGCGTTCACCTAGTCCTCTCATTCTAGGTGATGGGCAGCTTACACATCTCCCTTCCATGTTAAACATCTAAGGACATGTTTCTTCTCTGATGAACCCCACTTGGTGATTTAGACCTGAAAGTACATCTCCAAGGGGTGGGGAGAAATTATTACTTGAGAACAGTAAATGGGACAAATCTTCAACTCACTCCTCACTATGGTATCCCAACTGTCACCTGGCGGAGGAGGATGCTGAGGGTGGTCGGGGCTGAAAAACTTGTCATGAAGACCCAGGTAAAAGGACAGCAAAAGTGAAGGGCATTGCTTCGGCCTTCTAGAAACTGGCCACCCTGGCAGCCGGCAGAATGAAGCCGGGAAGAGACTCCCGGTCACGGAAAATGATCCCCCCCCTAAAGGAAAGCGTTGTCCTTTCCTTGTGAGAGAACCTGACAACCTAAAGTAATCATTGCCAAAGTCCAATTCATAAACACTTGCTGGCAACCTCCAAAAACCAGAAATCATCTGGATATTTGCAATTTGCAGAGCACACTTTATTATTATTATAGTCCAATCTAGTCACCTCTCTACAACCAAATTTAAAAACTTCATAAAGGGCTGTCAAATTTTTCAAATAAAAAAGGCAAATATTTAAAAGCCTTTATAAGCCGAAATTACAAATGCGCACATTTGTAAAATGAAGTGCCAGATGTCTGAAAGATGGCTGCGCTTCCGTGACCATTCTCACCTCCCTTAATCTTAGTATTTAACCAGCCAGGAATCAGCTTGTGTGTGTTCAAAGGACTGAGACTGTTCACACTCACTTCCATAGCATTTCTTATCCTTCTCAAGGTTCTCAAATTGAACTTGTAATTTTTGTTTCTTTAAAAACATGGTATTATGATTTGAACGTGAAAAGCCCCATGGCTTATGTGTTTTAACACTTAGTCCCTGGCTGGTCTTGCTGTTGGGGGGGTGGGGTAGGACCTAACAGGTAGAAGTGGGTCACCGAGGGGGGACAGGGGGAGGATAATAACACAGCCAGTTTCCAATCACGCTCTCCGTTTTCTGGTTTCCCAAGCTGTAAACAAGCCCCACCATGAGCTATTGTGGTCATGGATGCAGCTATTCTATCCCCATGCCTTTCCCGCCATGACGAGGAGTAAACAGGGGCCCAAAACAAACCTTCCTTTTATAGGGGTTCCGTCAGGTCTGATGCCACAACAATTAAAAACAGAGGTCAGTACATCACTGGAGCCTTTTGTTTACTTATTTGTATTATCTTTAATTATACGTGCCTATGTCTGCAGGTGGATATGTACACAATAGTGCAGGTGCCGGAGGAGGCCAGAAGCATGGGGTTCCCTGGAGCTGGAGTTACAGACAGTTGCAAGCCACCTGATGCGTGTGCCGAGTGGGGGATGGGGGTCGTGTGGCTCACAACTGCCTGTAACTCTAGCTGCAGGGGTCCAATGCCCTCTTAGCACACATATGCACATTCTCACACACAGACGCACACATATATACACATATTAAAAACGAAATAAATAAATCTTTCTTTTTTAAATGATCTAAGAAACTAAGCCTGTGTAGCAGCAATTCCTTTACTAGTCTCTATGGCATTACAGAACAGCAAATAACTACTAGTAAGTTAAGGACGGTCAGGAATGTTGAATAATGTGGGCATTAAAAATCTAACCTAACCTAACCTTCCCTTCCCTCCTCTCCCCTTCTTTACGGTCCCCTCCTCTCCCTTCTCCTCCCCAGGATCTTACTATGAAGGCCTGGAACTCTCTATATAAACCCTGCTGGCCTGGTTCTTAGAGGTCACCACCATGTGTCATGCTACCAAGGGAAAAGAAACCACGAAGACAGTAAAGAATTCCAGAGAAAGGCAGACGTCTGTAAAACAAACACAGAGAGCAGAGCATTTTCTGCCCAGTTTCAGAGGCCAAAAGAATGAATGCCTGGTCAAGAACAGAGCTGGAGCTGTGGGCTGGGGAGTGAGGGACAGGCCAGTAGTGACAAGTGGCACTGCTTAGCATGAATGAGCCCTTAAACCTCCAGCTCCATAACAAGTCAATAAACAGCTTTAACACTGGGTCTGCTGACCATGACTGTGTCATCGATTTACACAAAAATCCAGGAAGCCCCCATCCCATTCATGGCCTTGACTTTAAAACAAGTGAGTCAACGATCCTATCTCAAACTTTTCACCAAACAAAAGACTTCCTCAAGGGACCTTTGACAATCTTAAGACAAAGCATAGCACTACTAATTTCTAAGAAAAAAATTTTCAGTAATTCCTAAATTTTAAGCACTTTCCATATAGCATTTAAATGGAAGAAGTAGAAACAGCTAAACAAAGCTTGAGACCTTTAGTCTAAATTACTTCTCCACACAACAAGCAATCAGGTCAACACTACCCCGCTCTGTATCGAGAGAAGAGAAGACAAATCTACAGCTCCAGCCTTCCCTTGCTCTACTGCCAACTTTTCTCCCTATCTTCAAAAGACAACTGGACCATCTCTCATGCAGAAAATTCTCTCAGATGCCCTCTGCCTAAAAGTGAACGTCAAGATTTCCAACAAAATCCAAACACTTTCTTGAGGAAAATTTCAACCTTCTGTTCCTGTAATCATTTTACCACGACTATTAAAAAAATAAAGGCAATGACCTACTTTGAGTTTGAACTATAATCTCGCCCCCACCCCATCTCCTGAAACATGCTGCTTTTGCAAGCACTGAAATGCCCAAAGGAGAGGTGGGAGGAGCCAGACTGAGAACTGACAACCCTGGAGTCATCACTGGCTTCAGAGCAGTAATGGTTGACTATATTCCTTTATATTCAGCATGCACAAAAAACACTTTTCTCCTCTGGTTTGCACTGTCATTGTCTTTGCAGGGCCATCAAAGATCCCTGGCATGCTAGAAATCACTGGGAAATCACTGGATGTTTGGCTTCCTTCCCTAAGAAATCATTATTCCTGCACATGAAACAAGTGCTGTCCCTGGATCCAGCAGGACCACTTCCGATGGACTGACACATGGCCACATTCTTTAAAACAAAAAAGAAGCAGTCTGAGACCAAATTCTGCTCAAAACCTCCGCCTGACTGTGATCCCTACAAAGGACTCCCCATCCAGGGCCAGTCCCCAGCTTACTCACCAGTCATACCTGGCCACACTCTCTCTGCATGACCTGTGCAGCATGTTCCCCTCATGAGGTGACTTCATTTCTCTTCATCCTCTGACTTCAGCTGAAAGGCCCTTCAAAGATGTCAACCCTGATCATTTGGTGGTCCCCTCTTAGTAGTGGGGGATTTTGAGAAATCCCAAAGCAGAAATAATAGCAACAATAATAATTCTGATATTGTAAGTATTTAAGTTTCACTCTTAGACTACCCTGATAAAAGAATTAAATTTGGAAATGCCACTTGTACTTACTAGAGCTCATTTATTGCAAACATTTCAAAACCAGATCAATACTTCTGAAAACTAGGGTCTCTTTATTCCTTTCCCCACATTGGTTTACAAGGTGTGGCTGCTGCAGAAAACAAAGAGAAAACTATGCAAGTCTCCCAGTCAAACTAAGCCAGACTCTAATGTACCAGCTGCCTGACCTCAGGCAATCCCACGACCTTCCCAGGTCTACTCACTCTTCTTAGAAAAACAATGATGTCTTCCTCAGAGAATTCAGAAGACTTATACCTGGAAGCCAATGTGTGCATTCCTAAGTACCCCAGCTACCAATTTACAATTTTGTCTGATCATCTACTGATACAGATAACTGCATCCCTATGGAAACTCCTTAAGCAAAAAGGAGCTTTAGGAGTTTTCCCCCTCCCATTAACCCCTACATATTAGTATAGAATCTACCATATAAAACAAGCATTCAAGACATCATTTGAAGATAAATGGATTAAAATGAAGATGGGGAGATGGCTCAGTTGATAAAGTGTCTTGTCTGCAAGCATCAGTTGTGAATTCTGATCCCCAACACCCATGTTAAAAAGTTGGGTGTTACAACTTGTAATGCCAACCTTGGGAGATGCAGATAGGCTGATTCCCAGAGCTTAGAGGCCAATCTAGTCAATCAGTGAGCTTTGGGCTCAGTGAGACTCTACCTCCAAAAATGAGGTACACAGCCAAAGATGACACCAGACAATGAATGACCTGTGGTTTCTGCAGACATGGGTATGATACAGTGATAGGCATTCACCCAAACAACACACACAGACACACATGAGCACTTCATAGGGGATGGATTCTTCACAGAGCCTTTGTCAGCTATGTTTTCACAGACTTTCTGCAATGGGTAGTACATTTCTGGCCATCACATTTGTGCTGGTCTACTATTCTCATGTGGGATTCAACATTCTTTGAGAGCGAGTTAGATCACAAAACTCATAGGCACTTAAAAAAAAAAGTTTAGTCCATATGTCTTATTTATACTGGCTTCATACTGCTACGAACACAAATTTCATGATATTGAAAGAACTGTGTGTATACAATGGTCAACACCGCCCTTCTACACAAACAGAGAAAAAATTCATATGGGCAATATGTCAGTAAGAACAACTTTATAAACAGCAAACAATGCTTGCTTTTTCTATGTTATTAGTCAAACCTGTTTGATGCTTTCAGTCTGATTCAGATTCTACTTCAATTTGATTTTTCTGCTAAACATGTTTACAAATGCTTTATAAGTAGTAAATGATTTAACCTCATACAATAAACCCACAAATTAGGTACTATTATTATCTGTAATTCACAGAAGAAACAGGGTCAACTCTATCTGTGTTTATATTATTAGTACTATTATTTTCATCATCATTATTATTGCTTGCTTAACATCTTCCTTGCAGAAACCAGCATGTGGCAGGCACAGCAACAGTATCACATCTTAACTATGAGATTTACAACTCTTGCCAAGAAACACAGATTTAGGTTAGTGGAAGATTTAGAAGAATTGGTGTCTGAGGTTGTATTGTTTTCTCCAGCTTTACCAGTTTTGAGACTTACTCTAATAGGATAAAGCTTTCAACCCAGGAAGTCTTCAGGAAAATGTAGCACCCACCCCAACCTAGTTAAGAATCCTGGCACTAGAAATCTATTTCACCCCACTCAGCACGCGGCAAGACATAATCACTTTCATCTGGTTATAACACAAGGTGGAGAGTTTAATCTCTAAACTCTACAGGGATTGGTCTTAGCAGCTTTAGAAATTGCCTCTCACACTGTGAACACACCTCACAGTAAGATGACCCTGCTAATGGTTCCCAGATTAGGGTTTGGGGGACCAAAGGCATAGATCCCCCCACTCCCTAATGTCTTTTCCTTTGTAGGCAAGTGTGTGGTCACTCGAGGTATCCTCATGACCCTGCTTTCAGAAACAATTTGCTCTGATTTGAACAAAGAAATCCAGGTCATATTTTAAAGTTGGAGACAAATGTGTATAGGATGTGGATCATCAGTAACACAAAGGTGTATGTGCAGATTCAATAGAGGCTCAAGCAATAATATCTTCATGAATGTAAAATAATCTCAAATTTAACCTTGATTCTTCAGAAACTTTGGCTAAGCTATTTCTTCCAGGAAAAAAAAATATCTAGAAAAACCAATTCGAGAATGTAATTTAACGTTTCATTTCTTATGAAGTTCAATTCTGCTCAGTCAATTTCTCCCAGGTTCTAAATGAACTCTCACCGAAGTCGTCAGGAATGAAAATTAAACACCTATAATTCCAGCACTGGGGAGGCTGAAGAGCGGGAGACTACTTACTGCAGGGCTCCGGCCAGTGGGGCTATACATAGCCAGACCATCTCAGAGCAGGTGAGGCGAGACACAGAAAGAAACAGATTGTTAATCAACTGCTAAAGTGAAATAATTATTAAAATTGATTATTAGCAAATCCAGTAGATTCTAACTGATCATTTTCTTTCCTGTTTTAAACAGAAGAGCCAATCTCAAAGGAAAAAAAAGGAAAGGACAAAGAAACAGACCCAAATGCATCTGGGCTTCTTCAGAAAAGTCCTTTGGACTGTCCACAGAATTCTGATAGCAAGCCACATATATTACCAACAACAACTGTTCAGCTTACATGCACTTTGTTCAACACCAATTTTTGGGCTCTACCAAAAAATTTCATCATACCGTAATTTGCCTCCTCCCACTATCCATGTTCATAGAACAGAAAACACCAGAGTTAAATTCTAAAATGTTCAGAAGCTTGGAGAATTAACAAAGCGTTTACAAAACTTCGCTCTTTTCCATATTACTAGAGCTAAAAATTAACCCTCAGATAATTTCTCAGTCATACAAAACTAAAACATAATAAAATAGAATCTTAGAAAACCCTACTTTCTCAGGGTGGGAAGGTTCTTGGGGCACTGCTGAGTGTGTCCTAGTGACAGGCCAAGGCAAGGCCTGGTAACGGGGGTCCTCAAATGACAGCTGCAGATGAGATAAACAAGACTTCAGAACTGCAGTCTTTGATGCATTTCGGAACACATGACTAGATGTCCTTGTGCTACAGCCCCCATGACCGTTTTCTGACACCACTGCAAATGCACACAGCCAGGACATCAGAGCCGCATCTAAGCTGCTTCCAGGACACCTGAGGTCCTCACCCCCTCCTGTGATCACCACCTCTGCAGCCACACTGCAAGTGCAGCTGCTCTATTTAGTCACCTTTGCTCTGTTTGCTGGACGTTATGACCTACAGTGTAAAGGTACCAGCTGTACAGAGGCACCAGCGCGTGCACATGCCAAGCCCTAGCCAGCTCCATCATGTCTTCTGTGGCTTTCAAGCCTAACGGTCCAGGCTACAAGATGTTTTGTGCACTTAAATGAGGCCCACATGATAAAAGTTGTATACTGTACACAAGTTTCAGCCTACCACATATTTTTAAGCATAACTGTCTGGATTTTTTTTTCATGCCCAGATCTCTACTGATAGTTTTATTCTAGCTATCCCTTAACGGGAAAACAGTGCAAAGTAATACAACTTACAGGCAGGGCATGATTGGTGCACACTTGCAGTCTCAACATTCCAAGGCAGAAGCAGGATAGCTCCACAGTCAAGGCCAAACTGTCCTACACACTGAGTTTCAGGCCAGCTGGGGCTAGCAAGGTAAGTAAGACTCTGCCTCTAAAAAGCAAAATCATTTATGCATAAACCCCAATCACCACAAAATATACCATGGTAAAGGGCTGGTGTATTTGCAGATTCTGCAATTTATGCTTCAGAATGGATATTTTCTTCACCAGCAGATAGTTCATGGCTGCTCTTAGGCAAAATGGTATTTTGGTTATTAAATAAACACTTACAGAATACTTATCATATGCCAGGTTTATGCTAGGTTTGGTGATTCAAATATAAATAAAACATGACTCCTACCCCAAGGGACAATCTTGATGGCTGAGACAGATACAAAGAAATACAAAAAGGCTATTGTACTGGCCTATGAGTACCACAGATGTGGCTGCCACATATAATTTCTTACAGAACACACATGAAGGAAAACTAGTAACTTTGCTAGTCTGTGGAGGTGAGCTGACACAACTTAGCTCTTACATAAGTCCCTCCTTGTACAAAGGACTAATGCAGAAAAGCCACTGAAATATACAGCTTCTAACACACTGGACTAAATATGGATAATGCTCTTATATAAAAGATACCAGAAGCTTAAGGATTCTTTCCTTTAAAGTCAAACAATAATTCTCCAACAATTTATATATGGAATATGTACCTGATGGCAATCTTATTTGTTTTCAATATTGCTGAGCCAATCAGAACTGGTACAGTCACTGAGGACTCTGCATCTCTCAATGACAAGTTTGTCTTTTGCTAAGTATTAATATAGTAAAAGCTACACCTAATCCCCCCTTTTCTTACTAGCCTTCCTTCTATATGATACTAAAACACCACCCAAATACAACTTGGTTTGAACAGTACCCTAGATTAGAAATAAATTCCCTACATCAAATATTAAGCAATGATCTTTAATTAAGTACTTCATTAAATGACAACCTTTCTGAAGGGACTGGTCAGGTTTGATTAATCTTATCTGCAGGTTATAAAAGGATCCCAGGTGAGCCTATTTTAAGCATGCATGTACCCTTTATTTCTGGAAACAACCACTTCATTTCTTCTTACAGCCATCACTATGTGCCCGTCACTTAGCATCTACTCTGTATTTCTCTCTCAGTGAGAAGTACAAAGGAAGATTAGATGATCCACCCAACTCTATATCCAAGAAAAACATTACCAGTGGTATGCATTTTGATTAGAAAAGGATTTGCAAATTGCTTAGTCAACAAATGTGGTACATATAGCTACACACATGCATGCCAGCTATCACGGTCCCACCATTGGTCATCAGAAAGTGCAGAGTATTCCCCAGACCTCCTTCCCCATGTGTGTGAAGGCACACTCTCAAAATTCTTGTCCCAAACACCATTGCCAATCCATCAATATTGATGAAGATCTGGTCTGTTTTCCATCTTTAATTTAGTCTACCCTCAGATAAGGAGCACGAAAGAAGTTCCAAAGAAGTCACAAAGATCAAAAAGCTAGTTGGTGACAGTCTCGGTTAGAAAAAACCCAGACCCGTGCCTTCTGGTCCATACCACAGTGTCTATCTGGAATGCTCCTCTTACATACCCTAGCCCCTTAGTGTTCCTTGATCTCTCCATGGCTCCATCATTTAACCTCTTACCAATTTCACTGTGGCAGATACCTACGCTCCTAATTACTTTGATTTCAGAGAATGTCAATGTCCCTAGCATTAAGCGGGAAATAACTTACTGTCATTTCAAATCCATGCAGCTAACGACTGCCCACTTAACCTAGCATTCACCCCTAAGCCATTAGCTGACATCCAGAAGCTTTCATACTCCTCATCCAATTTTAAAAACAAAAACAGAAAAAAAGGTATTTCTTATATTCAGAAGACTGAGGCAGGAGAATCAAGAGTTCTTGGCTAACTTGTGATACACAGATCCTGTCTCAAAAAAAAAAAAAAAAGGAGGAGACTGTTTAATATCATGATGATCAATAACTGCTGTGTCTTTCTCCAATGGCACATCTGTGACAAACTCTCACACAATGAGTAGAGTAGTTCTCACCATGTTTTAAACTCAGAAAGACAAAATTTGAAAATGTTTAAACAATGAACTTAGAAAATGTATCCGAAAAGACAAAACACTTCAAATTTAAAAAAAAGTCAGTGCTTAGACTTACATATAAGTATCCATTGCAAGAGATGTATTTCCCATATTTATTTATATAAAATATTACCTAATGCATATATTTTGGGAAAATTTGAAAGTTGTTTCACTTTATGTTGATTATTTCAACACATTAACTCATGCTCTCTGTGTGTGTGTTTTTAGTATCGTGTATATTGTGTGTCTGCTAAGCTAGTACAAGAATTTTCACTTAAACAAATGGGCATCGCATCCATCAGAATAACTCCTGTAAATTTAAGTATGATATTTTGTACCTATAAGGACAAAAAACTAAGGGATCCTTATCTCTTGCATGAGACAGATACCATAATATATATTTTCATATATATTATCTCAAAATACTCAAGTATAAATACTATTATACCTATGTTATAGAAGGAAGGAAAATTGGTCAAAAACAAAAGATATCTGAGTCTGAGCAGGAGTTAAAAGATGGGTATAACTGGAGTGGGTTTAAAAAAACTTACTAGAGGCCGGGCGGTGGTGGCACACGCCTTTAATCCCAGCACTCGGGAGGCAGAGCCAGGTGGATCTCTGTGAGTTCGAGGCCAGCCTGGACTACCAAGTGAGCTCCAGGAAAGGCGCAAAGCTACACAGAGAAACCCTGTCCCGAAAAACCAAAAAAAAAAAAACAAAAAAAAAAAAAAAACTTACTAGAATTAAATAGTACTGATGATTCTATAATCTTGTGAATAAACTAAACCACTACTGACTCTGTACTTTGATGATCCAATTTATGGCATGTGATTATATCTTGATGAAAACTAATTGGATATGTAATCCAGGTGAAGAACATTTAGGAAATCCCTGTACCATTTTTCTAACCTTCCTATGACCCTGAACTTATTTCAAAATTAAAGTTTTTTTTTAAAGACATAACAATGTAGATGTATAACATTATAGTGAGGGAATTACATACACTAAATTTTAGGGTATATTCTGTTATATGTTTTTTTAAACCACATGTAAAAACAGATAAAGCAATGTTCTCAAGACTATACCTCTCTCAGTAGAAGAATCAATATTCAAATTTGGATCTTTGTTAGCTCCCAAGACATCATTCCCTTTATTATAAAGCCAAAAGGCAAGGTGTCCATGTGTCCTCTAACAGTACTGAGTTGTCACTTAAAGTCATTGTAAAGCTGTTCCCTAATATACATGTTTATATTCCTTCTTCATAAATAAAACTCTTATGAACTAAATGTGTTTTTATTAAACACTCCTGTGCTGTATTAAATTCACTAGGTAAGACTACAGCTGTGTGTAAGGCAGAGATTCCCAACCTGTTGGTCATGACCCCCTCAAAACAAGTATTTACATTACAGTTCCTAACAGCAGCAAAATTACAGTTCTGAAGTAGCAATGAAAATAATCTTCTGGTTAGGGTCACAACATGAGGAACTGTATTAAAGAGGTGCAGCATTAGGAAGGTTGAGAAACCCTGGTGTAAAGGAAGACACTAAACAGTGTAGCAGTTAGTTACTTCTGAATTAATGACTTATAAACAAATGGTCTTGTCCAAGCAGCACTGAATATGTGAAAGCTCTACAGCGGTGGTGGTAATTTTTATTGGGAAGTTATTTTACTAGCTCAAATATATATACTTACAGGTTAGCAATTTCTCACAATATTTTAAAATTATAATTAAAGGCATGAGTTTTAGTATACTTATAACATGCTGACTTACCAAGCACTGACATATAATATGATAGGTATTTGCATAAATCAGTATATCTGGGTTTGATTTGTTGGCTTATGACTAAATATTTTTAGTGTGCCAAGTATATAAACTATCCATATGCCTTTACAAATCAGATTTACTCAAGAATGTTAGGAAGTGGAATTCAGAGTTCCACTTGGGAAGAAGCTTAAAGAAACAGAAACATTTCTTCTTCAGGGAAGGCTGTTGTTAGGTAGAATTCTGGGGAAATCTACTTTAACCGGTAACTTTCATATTTTCTTAATGACTTAATCGTCCAATGATCCCAAATAGCGGGTCTTACTGACTTCATCGTTGTGTATAAAGCCTCTGTACCAGTCAGTGTCATTAGTCTCAACAGCAGCAGGTGTCTCCAATCCAGTCATCTGTGACGAACAAAACATCTCTTAAGATTTCCAACTCCCTGTGGAAGACGAAGCATCCCCAGTTCAGCACCCAGCAAGCCTTAGCATCCCCAGCCCCTGGGATTCCACAGTCCACTGGCAAGGCTGCTCCTATTAGCCAGGCTGACATCCTGCTGTCTACAGGGCTGGCTGCTGGGATCCCACAGTTTGAAACTACCCTACCTCTCAGATAGCCTACCAGCTGGGAATTCTGATTTCCTCACTAGCCTTGAAATCAAACCTCTCTGCACTGAAACTGAAGAAAAAGGCTCACAGAAGCAGACCGGAAAGGTAGAATAAAAGAAAGAAAATAATTGCCGCTATTTTACTTCGGGCCAGCTAACTTTTTCAATGTACACATCCTTATCTGCTATTAGGAAGAAATCCCTGGGAGTCCAGCTTTCAAAACTGAAAATTATACCAGGAGTTTCAACCTCACATTGCAGGACACAGCATTCTAGTCCAATGCCTCTATATTACTGGATACTTCAGGACAAAATCAAGGTAAGGTTTTTAAATGTGGCATGAAACTTAAAGACTGGTATGTCTGAGACAATAATTTCAGACTTTTACTTAGAGGTTTCAGGGATGGCTCGGCTGGCAAAGCACTGGGCTTGCACACACAAAGACCTCAAACTGGGATGTGTGGTGACATGTGCTGGTACTTCCCATCTTGAGAAGACAGACAGGAGCATCTCTGGGCTTTATTGGCCAGCCAGCCTAGCCTAATTATTGTCTTTTGGCCTCCACATACGTGCATACACACATATTGGTGCACATTACACATGCACACACATACATAATATTTTATTTTCAACTACAGCAAAAGGAAAGGATATAAACATCATAAGAGTAAACATCGTTAAATCTTAAACAATTATCAGTAACAGAAGCACAAAATCTTTTTCTCTACACAAAGCCCCAATGGCCCATTTATTAACAAGAAAAATCACTGACTCACTATAAAAAATATTTAATTGTCACAGACTCTGTGGCCTATTTTTTTTTTTTTTTTTTTTTTGGTTTTTCGAGACAGGATTTCTCTGTGTAGCTTTGCACCTTTCCTGGATCTCGCTCTGTAGACCAGGCTGGCCTCGAACTCACAAAGATCCACCTGGCTCTGCTTCCTAAGTGCTGAGATTAAAGGCTGTGGCCTATTCTTAACCAGGTTCTGTCTGGAATCTCTTGAGGGCCACAGAGTACAATCACCACCCAGCACAGTGCAATGCTAACCACTACAAACTATCACCAGCATTAACTGCTCCTGGTCCCAAGACTTTAATTTCCAGAGACTAAGACCTGGTAAAGTTCTCTGTCAGCAGGCATGTACAAGGAACACAGGTTTTCATACATGCTGGTGCACATAACAAACGTTTACTGCTCTAGTCATAAGCATGTCCAAGACAGAATTTCTAAATTAGGCTGTGAAAACTCTCCTTGGAGCATTTTCATGGAATAGACATCAAATTATTGTCCACCATGAGGAGTAAGTGACCAGCACTGCATTCAGTCTTTTCTACAAGTCAATCTTTAGAAAAACTTCAAGGGAAAATAAATTCTGCAAAATTTCACTCATGCTGAGCTGTAAATTCCCAGTTCAGAGATAAAACACCCAAGTCAGCTGATACGGTGTATAATTATGAGTAAGGGCAGATGTGCTTTTCAGTTCAACTAAAATCTCTTCACTGCTACAACTTTTTCCCCAGACCCAGAAAGACATGTGGTATGTATTCGCTTCTATGTGGATATTGGCTGTTAAGTCAACGATAACCAAGCTACAATCTGTAGAACCACAGAGGATCAGTGCCTCCTTCAGCCATCATCAGCGAAGCTTCCTTCTGCAGCAGATGGGAACGAATACCCCAGCCAGACATCACACAGAGGGTGAGAGAGAGACCTCAGAATACTCAATCCTAAATGGGATGCCTCCGTCAAATCCCTCCCCTCAGGACGTGGAGAGCCCTGTGGAAGAGGAGGTGGAAAGAGTGTACGAGCTGGAGGGGACTGAAAACACCAAGAAAACGAGGCCCTCTGAAGCAACTGAGCAAAGCTCACGTGACCTCACAGAGACTGACATGCGATCACAGAGTCTGCACCAGGGCCTCTGGGAATATATTATGGATTCCAGTTTAGTGCTCATGTGGGACTGCTGAGTGTGTGAACGAGCAGGTCTCTGATTCTTAACCTTCTCCGGGACATTTTCCTTCTGTTGGCTTGTCTTGTCCAACTTCAATGGGATAGTCTTGGTTTGATCTTATTGTATTTTACTTTGTTATACTATATTATTATCTCAGAGTCCTGTTCTTTTCTAATGAGACTGAAAGGGAATGAGGAAAGAATCTATTTTCTTTCTTTCTTTCTTTTTCTTTTTAGGTTTTTTGAGACAGGGTTTCTCTGTGTAGCTTTGGAGCCTGTCCTGGAACTCACTTGTAGACCAGGGTGGCCTTGAACTCACAGAGATCCGCCTGGCTCTGCCTCCCTAGTGCTGGGATTAAAAGCGTGCACTACCACCACCAGGCTACAAGAATCTATTTTGAGTAAAAGGAAAAACAACAAATACTTCTTCCCCTGAAAGTACACTATTTCTGCAGAACATGAAGTATATAGTATGTTTTTAAATGAAGTATCTGTGTATAGTGTTAAACTGCTACGTGGTAGAAAACTTCGTTTCTCTAGCGGGCCCTCCAGATACAACTAAAAGTTCAAACACATGCTGTGGTAGGTCTACTTCCACTGACTAGAGGTACACATGGAAGAGATATAATTAGTTCTGACATTAGGACAGGCACGCATGTTTCAACACACACAGCTCAGAACAACGCTTTGCTATTATATGACAGAGGCCTTAAAGCCAAGACTCAAAGAAAGGCTAGGGAGTGTGTGTATATACTTTCTTCATTATTATTACTGAAAACTTGCCACATCAAATTATTTCTTTTAAGTTATAAGCATATTTGATTTGTATAAACATTTCTTTAAAGAATTCTCAGGAGGAATGAAAAAAAAAAGCCCTACCAACTCTTCCCCCCTTTCTAAAAGCCTTACAAATTAAAAAGTTTACTTAATGAAGTTCATTTGATTTAAAAAAAAAAAAAAAGAAGAAGAAGAAGAAGAACAGGACCAGTGAGATTGTCCAGTGAGTAGAGATACCTGCCCCCAAGGGCTGACAACCTGAGTTTGATGCCTGAGACCTGCATGATTGAAAGAAACCGACTCCCATGCACCCACACACTTACACAAATAAAGAACTAAATACATTAGGAGAAAGATTTGTCTTCTAAAGAAGATGCAGTGACCAAATGCATTTAGAAAATTCTAATAATCTAATTATAGGTTTCTCAATCACAAATAAAACAAAATCTTGAAAATAAAATACATGAGGCAACATGATTTAATTTTGACAAAGTTTGTCTGAGATATATGAAAATCCTCCCCAGACCAAAAGTACTGTGCAAAAACAATTTTTTTAAATAAAACATGAATATCCAAAAAATAGTAGTAAATCATAACCAGTTAAGATTTTTAATCCTTGATAAAATCATAAAAAACTAAAAAGATCAAAATGTATCTGAGCTGAGGTATAATCCCAGGATGAAGGTAGAAGCCATTACCACCATAAGTTCAAGGCCAGCCTGGTCTACATAGTGATTATAGGCCAGCCAAGGCTACATAGTGGGGTCCCAATCCAAAAAGGAAAAGTGTTTCAAAGCATCCTTTTGTAAGTTATTTGACTCAGTGACTACTAAGGCTGGGGAGACAGCTCAGTGGATAAGATGTCTGCTGTGTAAGCATCAAGACCTCAGTGAGTTCGGATCCCCAGCACCTGTGGAAGAGACAGCTCGTGGAGGTGCACATCTGCAACCTCACTGCCGTGAGGTGGAGGCAAGCAGATCCCACGGGTGTCTGGCCAGGCAATCTAGCAGAAAGGGTGAGCTCCAGGTTCAGTGAGAGACCTTGTCTCAACAACTAATGTGGAAAGCAACAGACGAAGATATCCATGTGGACCTGTAGCTTCCACACTTGACAACACAGGCAGGTGCATCACACAAACTCTGACTAAAAATATTCTGAGATTACCAACCACTCACAAACGATGCCTCCTTCCTGAGAATTTTTATCAAATATAAGTTTGTTTGGCTGATAAAGTTAATACTAATACATAAATTTTAAGCAGAAAAAATCCAAAATGCCAAGGTGAACACACACACACACACACACACACACACACACACACACACACACACACACAATCATGAAGCCAATTTCAAATTTGACAACTCCAGACTCCCCCAAACCATACTATGCTCAACCTGCAAATGAAATCCCATAGATGAAGTCAGGTGCAGGGAAGAGGGGGTGTGCTGAATGGATGTTAGAAACATAAAGCTTGTAATTAAGTGCATTCTCCAGTATAATAACCCACCCTGGAATAAGATAAAACATTCAGAACTTACTCAATGTAAAGCAGCTAGGCCTTACACTCCCACAGGAGAACAGCACATGACAATGAATTATGAACTAAATCCCATCTTGTAGGCCAAATGGTCCATGAAGTCAGCACACATGGTCCCTCCAAAGACACTGTTAATTATGCCCTCAGGTTTTGGTCCAGCAGAGCCTACCACCTTAAAATAAGGCCTGCAGAGCCCTCTCATCCATCCAAAACTATGTAAGGAGCCTACTAGAGAAGTTTTATAAAAGAATGTGAGATTTGGCTAAAAGGAAAAACAAATACAGCAAATGTGTGTATATGTGTACATATATATATATGTATATATACATACATATATGAAACAAACACTAACGTTACTTCCAACATGAGTGTCTTAGCATTTTTATAGATACAAAAAGTCCAATGTTTCAGATAAAGTTCGAAAGAAGTGAATGTAAAGTTATGTTTCCTAGAGTTAAATTCACTTATTTATTTTTATTTCTTGAGCTTCCAGTCCCGAAAAAATATCCATCCATTTTCTAAGAAGGATGTGACTCAACAAAACAAAAGATGTGAATTTTGAAAATTGCTTTTCTATTTTATAACAATAAAATGATTCCAAGATCTGTAGATTCCATGCCAAATTAGTATTTTATCCTATTAAGAGAGCTATAGTAGGATGAAGTGAAAGAAAGTATAACAGCATAATTTGGCCAAAATGGCCCAAACAATAATGTCTTTCATTTTGAGGCAATGTCTCACATGGTCCAATATGGCCTGGTATTCAATCTGTAGCCCAGGCTGACTTAAAGATATTGGTGATCTTCTTGCCTCAGCCTCACAATGCTCAAATTACAAAACAAACCATCATTCATCCTTCCATCAATAAGGCTCTTAATTGATGCCCAGGAAGTCATAAAAAGAAATGGATGTGTTCCATCAAACCACAATCTACAGGTGCCAAAAAAAAGAAAAGAAAAGAAAAACCAAGGGACTGAAGAAAGGGCTCTCTGGGTAGAGTGCTTGTTATGTAAGCGTGAGGACCCAAATTCAGGTCTGCAGCGCCCACGCAGCACACTGGTACAGCAATGCACCTCTGTAATCCAAATGCTGAAAGGTGGAGGCAGAGGGAGCCCTAGCGTTTGCTGGCCAGCTTCTCTAGTCAACTGGGAGTTCCAGCTCAGTCAGAGACCCTGTCTCTAAGAGAAAAGCAATGGAGGAAGACTGGATGCCAGCCTCTGGCCCCCACATACACATGAACAGGCATGGGTATCTATATGCATGGGCATGTGCACAAACACACACGTACACTCCATATGTATTAAAGCACAAACAAGAAAACTGTATTCCTCTTCAGTAACTGCCTTTTATTTTGACTTGAGTCAAGTATCAGTATGAAAAACTCAGCCTCAAAAATATTTGAACAAATTTGTACTTCCCTAGCTCTTACCTTTCTAATGTCACCAGTATTTGTTTATGCACAACACACAGATTTGCTCAACTAAGAGAAAATATACAATGCGGGTTTATGTGTCAGCTTTTACTTTGAACCTAAAACTGTTTAATGTCACAGGGCACCCTTGCAATCTCACATTCCGCTTAAAACTTTTCTTAGCCTGGTGTGGTAGCACTCGCCCATATTCCAACACTTGGGAAGGTTAAGCAGGAGAACTGAGTTGGAAGCCAGCTCAACTACTCAGCAAGACTCTGTCCCTACAATATCTGAAGCTTTCAGAGGCCATGCAGGGTAATATTTTCACTCTAAATTCATAAAATCTACCCTAAAATAGACAGCTGTTTGGTACATGGAGTTGGTTATACAAGTCTATAAAATGACAATTTGGTCAATGGAATGATGCAATAAGCATGCATGAATGTATATGTGAATCAGTGTCTGTATAAAATCTCACATCAGTTCTTACAAAGCTAAGTGTTTTTCTTTTTTCATGGACTTAAAGTTCTTAAAGTTGTAGGGGGAAAGAGCTAGTATGAACGCTATCATCTCAAGAGACTACAATTCTTCCAACATTACCATTGCTCAAATGTCTGAGTCACCATTTATGACTACTTTCTAAGTCAACTTACTAACTAAATTTGAAAAATTAATTTTGCCTTTTCTTATAAAAAATACAATCATATTACTTTATCATCAACCAAATTCATTATGTTGTTGAATGACTAAGCCAAAACATAGTTTATAGAAATCTTGATAGCATAAAAAGACTTATAAGAATTAGACATGGGGTGCCTAACACCAATTTCAAATGAATAGCTCAAAGGCAAGCATTTAAAGCTATGGCATCATTACTATATGATCTTTTAGGATAACTAATTTATCAAAAACAGTATATGCATCTGCTTATTTGTGGTTTTCAACTTTTCCTAGAATACTCATTAGTACATTAATTACTTCAATATTTCATTCAGGTTTATGGATCTTATCAGACACCTCATTAAAGTTCTTCGAAGGTAATGATTTTTTTTTTTCTTTTTGAGACAGGATCTCATGTAGCCTTGAACTTACTATGTAGCCCTGGATGTCCTTGAACTCCTGATCCTCCTTCCTTTACCTCCTGAATGCCAGAATTTTTAACTACCCAAGCCTCTATTATACAATTTTATCTCACTTAAGAGGATATTTAAAATCAGTGCCCAAATACACTGCCTTGCAAATATTACATAAATCATCAGTTTATTCTCCTGTAAGTACTTCAAAATTGTAACCGTAGTTGCAAAGTGGTAGCAAAGGTCACAGTACTCAACTGTCTGGTACGTGTATTATATCTCAATAAAGTTGTTTCTGGAAATTTAAAACATGGAAACACAAAGAAATCAACAAAATTTTATTTTAAAAGTCTAAGCTACTCAAAATTATGGGGAAAACAATGAAAAGATTAATCCAAAGCCCAGATCACACCAAAACAGACCAACCAGCTAACATTTGCAGTCACTAAAACAGCTCAGCTATCTTCTCATATGTTAGCACAGTATCAAGGGTCCCACACATGAATACCTAACTGAAGAGACTTGGAAATCCCATAGGGATATGGTGATACATTCTTAAATGTAGCACTCAACAAACTCAAGACTCCTGCAGGGCAGATGCAGGATGGCCACAGGAGAAGCTGTCAATGAAGACAGTGAGTGTCAACCAGAGAGCAGGGCCACCTGAGAGGACTTGCCCAGAACACAATCAGGAAGAGACCCGGAAGGGGAAGACTGGAGGAGGGGTCCTGAGAAAGAAGTGCTGGAGAAGGCCATAAAATTATGAAGTGGCACTTATTTCAACTGCTCTTAGTTTCCCTGGGTTTGGTTTTGTTTTTTACTGACTGACTAATTCCAAGGCCTACTGCATGCTGAGCACTGGGTGCTCCCAGCAGGCTACATCTCAGTTCTTCAGTGTATCTTTCTAATTACACTTTCATCACTTTCATCCACATCACCTATGCAGTCTCTTCATACTCTCCTCTACCCACCCCACTTAATCTTCTAGTTGGGCCCTTTTTCAAACGGAAATTGTTATTATTTTTGTTTGTCTGTTTGTTGATCTTTTGATTTTTTGAGACAGGGTTTCTCTGTGTAGCCTGGCTGTCCTAGAACTCACTCTGTAGACCTGGCTGTTCACGAACTCACAGAGATCCACTTACCTCTGCCTCCCAATTACTGGGATTAAAGGCATGCAACCCCCACCACCCAGCTCAAATGTAAAATTTCAAGTGTAAGAAACCTTTTTAAGCAAACAAAAAAAGTCTCACTTTTACTATGATTACTCTGAAACATCCACACGGCCTAAAACTAAGAATAAAACTGAGATGTTCCTAGGGGAACCATGAAAAAGGACGGCTCCACCAACGTCCGTCTTGCAGGTTGCTATCGAGTGGATGTTCAGAGTCTTATCTCCCCCTTCTCTTCTCATAACATGTCTGTCTCCACAGAGGGTTCATAAAGGAACGAGGGGCTGAAGGTTCAAACTAAGTAGCGCTAATGAAGAAGTGCTGATATCAAATGACAGAGTATCGCTTTCCCTTTTTCTTCTTTTGTTAATCAGAAAGCAATACACCGAAAGGCAGACATCACACAGTATGCAACACTCTTAGTGTAGCTTTAGTGTTAGTATCTAATACTTTAGTATCTAATGCTGACCCAAACCTTTTAAGGGGGAAGAGAACCAGAAAACAAAAGCAGGACACACCTCACACCAACACCAAAAGCAGTTTACTCCACCGAACTAGAAGGTCACTGTCTGAGCACAGGTTTGGGGATCGAGTGGCTTTCTTCAGTATTAATTATAACTATACCCAAGCTTTTTATTTTTTTAAATATGATGTATCTCCTTCTTCCTCCAGACTGCAGTCTTTGCCGATGGCCTGTCTCCATGTTCACTTACCACGTACATACACCAGGTTGCATATATCAGCAGCATGAAATATTCTCCAAGAAATTTAAATGAGTGGAAGGAGGATTGCTATCTGCATCAAACCCCTAAAAAAACCTTAACAGCTGCAGTCACTTTAACAAGTAGATCCCAAGTGGGCGGTGATGGTGCACACCGTTAATCTCAGCACTCAGGAGGCAGAGACGTGTGGGTCTCTGTGAGTTCCAAGTTCCCTGACAGCCAAGCCAGAGCTGTTGTTACACAGAGAAACTGTCTTGAGAAATCAGACAGCCCCATCCCCCACAAAAACCCCAAGTACATCCTGGGACAACTGACTAAGATCTACTTGAGAATATTAATATAGCTAAAGATAAAGGATCTGTTAATCATCGAGAGAATGGGAAGCAGGAAAAGATGCATGAGGGGTGAAGGCTTGAAATTCTTTACCTAGGCACTAGGCCTAGGAGAGGAGCCAGAGTGTGCCCTAGAATCAACACAAAGTTCTCCCTATCTGAGAGGAAGAACTCACAACTCCCATGCCCCTCCTTCATGGTCTCTGATCAAATGTCAAACTAACAAAGTAAGAAGCAACATTTGCATTATAATTTGACACCTCCTTAAATCCTAGGATACACAGTTATACACGTCCCCACGGCACATATACACAGGTGTGTGTGTGCGTGTTTATATGTGTATTTTATTCCCACCCCTCACATCTACAAGTATGTGTGCCTTTTACTCCCATACCTCACATGCACAGGGGTGTGTGTGTGTGTGTGTGTGTGTGCGCGCGCGCGCGCGCGCGCGCGCGCCTGTTACTCTCACCTCTCAGTCAATGGAAATAAAGATGAGCCACTAAAGGAAAGGTTGTTTTGAAAAGAAGACTGAAGAAACCATGTTTCTAGCTGTAGTATTGACAACCAAAGGCCAACTTCACACTATGGTTATTCTTTCAAGGTATTTATCCTGTAATGTATTTTATGCTGCTCAATGTTAGGGTTATAGCTTCAACTTTTATGCATAAAACCTACAGCACCAAAGTGTCATATACATCACAAAAACCGGTTCAATTGCACCTTCTAAAATGACTGAAATGGAATGGGAGCAGTAGTGGACACCTTGTAATACCAGCACTCAGGAGGTAAAAACAAAAGGATGCCAGGATCCAAGCCAGCCTCAGCTACATAACAACTTTGTAGCTGTCTCAAAACAAAACAAGACTAAAAAAAAACTCTAAATTTTGAGCTAAACTTTGCAAAACAAAGCAACTAGAGCACACACACCTGGGCAGGATACAGAACTTGAACATAACAGCGGAACAGTTGAAGAGCTTTTCTTATTCTAATCAGCCAGCTCACAATTGCCTAAGGCAGTGGTTCTCAGCCTAACGCTGCAATCCTTCAATAGGGTCTCCTCAGGCTGTGGTGACCCCCACCCACCAAACTATTTTTGTTGCCACTTTGTAACTGTAATTTCCTATGAATCACAGTAAATATCTGATATACAGGATATCTGAAATGTAACTCCCGTGAAAGGGCCATCAGACCCCCCAAAGGGGTTACAGCCCACAGGTTGAGAAACACTGGCCTAAAGGCTCATGTAAAACATCCAGTGAGTTAGTTATTCTACATACAGTAAGCAGACATCCACCAGCTGGCTCTTAAGATTTATAACGTTGGTCTAGGCACACATCTGAGTAATGGAACTCTTGTCTCCCATGCCCGCCACTCTGGGTTTGACACCAAGCATGAAAAAAGAATGATTTATACCTCTGCCATATCAGTACCTCAGAAACACAATTTCATATTATTTCTAAAACATTTTGGTGGCCCACACTCATTACTGACCTATGTCATCAATAAATATATCTAAATCCATCTGTCTCTCCGATTGCTCTCGCTGTCTCTTTCTCTAACCCAACTCCCAGGCTCACGTCATTTCCCCACCTCTATCTTCAGGAAGTGAGACTACAGGCACATCTCTGCTCCCAGCTTCTCGTGGACACTGCTGTCACACATTCATACACGCTTACACAGTCGGACAAACTGTCCGCCACTTTGGCAATGACTGGTTGCTCTTTATGAACACAAGCGCCACTGCCATGACCAAAGAACAGCTCTAAGTCTGTGTGATAATTCTCTAATAAAGGACATTTAATATGAAAAATCTGGGTAGTTCTCATCCTGTTTCAGTCTCAGCACACTGGCTAGCGAGACCATGAGAAAAGGAGACCTAAGTGATGCAACCATTTGTTCTGGGTTCTTCTCGGCTCCCCTCACAGTGCCTCCTGTGGCACCAGGAGATTCATTGCTCCTGCGGTCCATCAAAGCCAGCAGGAGAACCCAGAAGACTAGCGGCAGTTACTGGCCACAATGACTGTGTACTCTGGGTATGGATTCGCTGTACCATTTTCTAGGGTAAGGCACCAACTACCTAAAAAGTAAGGACCTGTAATTCATCCCTTTAAAGATAGGAAGAAAGTTTAAGAGGCGCCATCTCTGAGAAATGGATTTAACTCTCGCACTACATACTATTGTAAATAAACTAATGACATTTAAATTTGGCTTGAGACCTAGCAGAACTTCTGAGATTAAAAAAACAAAAACAAGATCTCTGCTGTAAATTGTATTTCGAGTTAATATATTCTGGAGCAAAACTGTTTCATCTATCAATAATAATCCAAAGAAATGTGATGTTTTATTCCACTCCCCATTTTGAATGAGAGACAATTCTCAACTATCATACTGTGTTTCTGTACGCAAAGTCGGTAGGTTGACAGAGTGAACCTCTCTGATCTGCTCATTACAGAACAGCATTACGAAGAGATCAGAAGCCTTGGGACAGAGAACTGAGTAGCCTTTCTCTGCCTAATTTTGCCATTTTAGTTAATGACATTCTTTATGTCCCCAAACCATATATGATATCAATCAACAATTACATATGATTTTTTAAATCCATGTACATAGTACATAAATATTAGAACATGCCAAGACATACTAAGAACAGAAAAGTAACAATGTTTAATGTGAACAAACTATAAAATTGGATGTGGGTCAGTGGAAGAGTTCTTGTCTTCTCACATGAGAGGCCTTAGTTCAATCCCCAGTAAAAGGGAAAAAAAGAAAAGATACATAATCAAAAATCATGTATCTAATAAATATGAAATTTTATGTCACACCAATTTTATAAATTATTTTAAATCCTCAACAGAATATCCACAAGGAAGAAAGTTAATTCTCAAATTATGTCATAAAGTATCACTTTAAATTGGCTAATTATTGTTTTCATATGTAAACACTTATGAGGGAAAAAAACCCACATTCTCTCCAAATATAAATGTGACCACTTGGCCACCTAATTAATAGTTGATGCCAAATAATAATGAAGTTTTGTTTAAAATAACTGGCACAAAGCCAAAAACAGACGAAGCAATTAAATAAGAATGGCCCATCAGAATACTGAAAAAGCAATTATTTAAGCAGAAATGAATATAGATCTTATTAACATGAATGAAAAGAAAATTAGATCTTTTCTTTTAAACACTCCCTTTAATTCAGCAATGATCCAACATTGCTACCCCTGAATTAAGTGACCTCTCACGTGCTCTCAGGCTTCTCTGACTCAGTAATGGGAAGTTTTAAAAATACCCCAGGTACGTTAGAGAGCAAGCTATTTGCAAACATTTAAACACAGTATTTACTTAAAACTTTACTGAGCCAGTTCTTTTAGGTTTGTGTATCACAAAACAATTTTCAGTTTATCTCTGTTGGTGAGTTTTTTTGTTGTTGTTCATGGTGTGCTGTCTAGAAGACAAATTCTCTCAATAATGTTTTTTTTTTCCTTCTTTCCTTTTGAGGTATTTATAAAACCAAAAACAATTATTTCTAGGTACTTAATTCCACCCTCCGGGGCATGAAGTGTGTCTGTTATCATACAGAACACCTAGAATGCTTTTAAACTCAATGGTAATTAAGAAACATCAAAGCAAACCCTGGCTGCTTCACAAGGAACCAGCACCTATCATCTTCTGGCTACCGAATGACAGATTTCTTGTCCCCTGGAGTACCACCAAGAGTTTTTTTACCCAAACAATAGAATGTACTTTCTGAACGTAGCCTTTACTCTTTTAGGGATCAGATAAATCTGAGCTTTCAATGTAAACCGCTCAAGGCAGCGAAAGCAAGGGCAGGCACATGGAGCTACATCCAACTTAAAAGCTCCTACACAGCCAAGGCAGGAGCAGCAACAAGCAGAAGGAAAGATAACCCACAATTAGAAAGTCAATTTCTGAGACGACAGTAATATCCAAAATATACAGAAAACTCAAAACCAGAGAAACGGACAAAAGGGAGAGAAGCCAAAAAGGGGTTCTGTGTACCTATCACCCCAAGAGAGCGGAAGCTGAAGGGTAGCCAGAAGTCAGGGCTGACAGCTCAAGTCTGAATAACAGCTACTGGAGAGACTGAGGCAGAAGGAAGATAAATCCATGAGTTCAAGGTCAGTCTGGGAAACTTAGATCTGTCTCAAAACACAAAAAGAGCTTGACATACGGCTCAGTGGTAGAGTGCTTATCTAACATGGGGGAGGCCCTAGATTCAGTCCTCAGTACTGATAGAGTGGGGGTAAAAAAAGATCATGACTCCATCCCTGGATTTCAAGACCAGCAGAGGCAACAAAACCACACAGGGATATGTCATGTCACATTTGTTACAGTCATTTTTCTCTCGTTATATAAAATAACAATCGTTATTGGAGAAACTGAAACACTTGGACACTATTGGCAAGAACATAAAGTGGTAAAAGTATTACCAAAAAAATGTATGGTGATTTCTCAAACTACAAAAGCCAGACTACCATGTGGTGTGACCTAGCAACCTACATTCAAGTGTTATCCAAAGCAACAGAAAAAAGCAGAGTGTAAAATCCTTATGACCTTGAGTTCAGCAATGGCTTGGGGTTTTATTTTGTTTTATTTTTGACAACATACCAAAAGTGAGAACAAGGAAAACATTATGTAAGTTGGACTTCATCAAAATTTAAGACTTCTCATCTTACACTGATGGACAGAGCTAGGAACTTTTCTGAGGGTCATTGTCGCTCTTGTATTGAGTTGTTACCACTTAGCATGCAATAAAATCTTGTCTGGAAAAAAATTTAAACTTCTTTCAACAATTTTTTTTTTCTTTTGAGACAGGGTTTCTCTGTGTAGTTTTGGTGCCTGTCCTGGCTCTTGCTCTGTAGACCAGGCTGGCCTCGAACTCACGGAGATCTGCCTGCCTCTGCCTCCTGAGTGCTGGGATTAAAAGCATGCACCACCACCACCGCTGCCCAGCTCAAAATTTTTTAAACTTGCTTCAAAAAAACATTAAAAAAGTAAAAAGACAGCTCACTGAGTGGGAAAAGGCATGAGTCAATCTTTAATCAGATAAAGGATTGTAACCTTGCTATATCAAGAGCATTTATACCTCAACTATTAAAAAGCAACACAGGGCCAGTGAATGGTTCAGCAGACAAAGGTACTTGCCGCCAAGCTTGACAACCTGAGTTCAATCCCTGGAATCCACATGGTGGAAGAGAGAGCCAACATACGCCATGGCACACATACATACCTCCTAACTCCTACCACACATGTGTAGTAGATATTTGTTTAAGACCACAAGAATTTTTTTAAAGACAACCCAAATGGAAAACAGGCAAAGGAGGCCACATGACCCAGCAATTCTTCTCATGGGTATACATCCAAGAGAAATAAAAACACGTCTGACAAAGAAAAAAGGGGGGGGGGGAGCTTATGACAAATGTTCCCAGAAGCATTCCTCATAATAGTCAAAAGTGTCCATTAATTGATGAAGGAAAATGAAACAGTGTATCCATACAATGGGGGTATTAGTAATGGGCACTTTAAATGATTATACGATATGTGAATTATCTCTCAATAAAGTATTTAAAATACTAAAGTAAACCACTATGATTTATATCTCCCTATAACATAAAACAAGCAATTGAAAAAAATTAAAATAAAAACAACTTGGAGATCACCAGACTGGCTGTTCGGCCAATAGGAATGAGCAGGCAATGAGACAGCTACCTTGTATAAAAAAGTCTATGCATGGAAATGCTATGACGAAATCCATTACACTGGGGACTCCCTTTAAAAAACTGCTCTCCAGACGCTGAGTAAGTGAAGATTAGACAAGACACTAGAACCAATGGCATCCGTCCCCATTCTCTGCTTCCTTCTCACTGGCCTGGAACTCACCAATGAGGCTAGGCTGGCTGGCCAGTGAACCTCAAGGATCTACCTGCCTGTCACTGCCTTCCTCTGAGCATGGAGAACATAAGGGCAAGCTGCCCTGCCTGGCCTTTTGCATGGGCAGGGGAGCAAGGGGAGGGCTCCACGAGTGAGTGATAGGCCTTCTACCAATCGGGCCACAATCCCAGCCGCTTCTGAAAGTTCTGAAAGAGTGATTCCATCATGAAATTTCAAAAGAAACCTTTGTCAATTCTAAATCTACAAATATTTGTCTTTGTTATTATTTGGAAATGAGCTGCACCCCATTCCCTTTCCCCTCCACATCACAGCAACCATGGAAACACATCTGTAAGGAAAGGGGGGCAGCTATGGCAGGGAGATCCATAGCAAAGCAGAGAACAGGAAGAGTCACGGGTTACATTATTTTTATAGACTTAAAAACATGCACATCTCTGTAAAACATCTTTTAATTATTTTTGCGGTATTTACAGTTCAGAGAAATAACGAACATAATCATTCCCATATCTTATTTAGCCAGTACAAAAAAGTAGTTATAATATAGCATAATAGCTATCAGAAATAACACTTTTGTCCTCTGAGATTAAAGGAAAAAATAAGACTTTCCATTCCTGTCAAAGGTATTCAATTTTCCCCTCAAGTGAAGTTTAGATGAAAACAATGTGACTGACAATCTCCGCACAGGCAGATCTTGGCAACTCCCAACTCTGTCTATCTCCTTGGCCAGTTAAGCAAAATTCCTTCACTAACGGTTAGTCTTCACAACAACTCCTACCAAGCTCATTACTGCCTCTGTCAGCCTATCCCCCATGTCGGGCATTTATCCCTGGGATGCAGATCAACATGTGGCACATGTCCTTGACATGCACAGAAGAGCTGCACCCCAGGACAGCAGCATGCACGACAATGGTCTCCACTCTGACTTCTTTGTGGTTGCTGGGATGTAACCGAGAAATCTAATAACTGTGACAGTGGGGCCTTTCGGGTTTCCCTTGCCTCTCCAGACAGTGAAGCTGCACAGACACTAATGAAAGGTTAAATGAATAGGAATAGCTGACAAGACATACAATAAAGAAGGGGCTTGGTAATCCACAGACACTGAGCAGAGATCCTCGGCTCAAGCAGAGAAAGGACAGCGCATCGTCGAGTCACAATATTTAAAACAGCTTGCTATACACAGAGGCTTTGTGTCTGGGTACACGTCTGGCTTTGGACTGCAGGGGGAAAAAAAGGATACTTAGAAGGAATTTCAGTATGGGGCACTTGGGCAAATGTAAGGTCATAATAAGAGAAAAATGTTTTGTGTGGGTTGTTACATCGTTGTATTAAATACAAAAAAAAAAAAAACAGCAGGGACAGTGAACTCATGAACCCCCCAGTTCCAAGACAATACTGTACATTTTGACAAGTCTTAAATACTGCATCCAGCAGGCAGGCTTGATGCGATTTCCACTGGTTAGATACACATGCAGTGACTCATTAGCAGTTCCATAGCCTGCCTTCCCTGTAGAAGGATCCCTGATCTTGGAGTTCTGGTCCTTAGTCTGAATCGGTTACAATTCAACTGAAACTCCCAAGCACCTTGGACTCTGTAAAACTGCCTAGCAGTTGCTATAAAGAAGATGAATTTATCATGCTGGCAATTTGTAAAGTACAAAACAAACCTCTCGTAATTTCCAGGGGCTGCAACTGTGGAAGGGCTTTAACTAGAATTCTCAGTTGCAAAACTTAGTCGTCGCCTGCCTTACTACACCTTCAATGTTGTCCTCCTTGAGTAACAAATCCGAAATGAGTAGAGCAGAACTAAATCACTACGAAGGGAAGCAAAAATGGTCCAGAGGGTCGAAGAAATTGCAATAAAAAGGACAAAATTTACATTGTTATATACGCAGGTTTTTAAAAGAAAATGGTACACTTCTGTTATGGCAAAAACTTTTAAAATGACATGTCTGTACTACTGCCCTTATGCATATTCATGAGGTAGAATATAGGCTCACAACAAATGGTAAAGGAAACCGAGAACGTGTTTTAAGACAAGGGAGGCTCTTTGAACAGCCAAATTAAATTATAGCTGAACTTTTGAGTGGACTGAGGGTTCTAATAAGCAACAAATAAAGACTTTTATTGGCTAGCAACATAATGAGAGCTTCTGTGCAAGGAGACTAATCTGAGCAGTCTATCTTCCTGGATATAAGATTCAGATTTACTTACATGGTAAATAAATGTCCAAAGTCAGGTCCCTAAAAAACTAGTATATAAATAATGAAAAGCAATCATGATCACTGCTTATTTAATATAAGCATATCACAAATTTAACTGGTAGGACTGATAAACAAATGTGAAATTAAATGCCAAATAGTAAATATGAAAACATTCAAGTCCTGCCATTTAAAATGTAGCTTATTTATTGATTAATAATATATCAAATTTACCAATGATCTGCTTTCATGTTTACAACTTGAAGCCCTTCTTTTGAAGGAAATTTTCTCTCCAAAATATGTAGTTGTATGCAGAACTACTTCAAAACATCACCTATGGAGATAAGTACCTTTCTTCTGTGAACTGAAGTAAGGTCGTAAGCGCCTCAGTGACAGGGTAGGTTTTAATAGAAAGCTTGAAGGTGGGCCTGGCAACATGAGACTAACTCCTTCAGTCCACACAGTGACACAGCAGTTAGGCAAACTAAAACGCTTAAGATGTTGGGTTGAATTTTTCCTAATTCTAATCACCTCAAAGGTAAAGTCCTAGAAAGCTCAGCTGATCCCTTAACTATTCGCAAAGGAGAATCTGCTGCTATGATCTGTGTGTGTGTGTGTGTGTGTGTGTGTGTGTGTGTGTGTGTGTGTGTGTGTGTATCTCACCTCCAATCCAAAACTCTACGCCTGTGCTGTGAAACATTCTAACTGCCAGAGTCCTTTTTTAAAACCTTAAGTCTATCTAATAAAACCATGAAGCTCCCTCCAGCTCTTTGGAGAGCTGACCAACTATACTATGTAACTCCTGACCAACAAGAGATGTTGCAGGAGAACTGCTGTTTTCAACTCTGTTTCTTGTCAGGATGCAGATGTTAAATGAGACCATCTGCAGAGGAATTCAGAAAGCACCACTCCTTTATATATTCACTCAGACTATTAATTGCTCCCAACCTAAGCTTTATGTACAACACTCTATAGTGAAACTAACCTGGCTGAACTATCTACGCCTGCCTTCTGAATTTACATTTACTCCCCTTGCATAAAATGAATTTTAATCTCAAAAAACAGCATGTGAACACTTCAAAGAAATTCAACTTGTAATCTGAGCCTCGATTTTAAAAGTCTACCTTTAAATTTTAAAAAATCTTGGAGGACAGAATAACCTACTTTATTAACAGTGCATCTGTGGAATTTATATAAAACAAAGATACTGATGGTAATTCATAGAAAAAAATCTTCATGCACCATAATATTTATATACAATGCTGGTAATGACTTTTTTATTGTTTAATCTTTTCAGCAATTCAGTATTGAATATTTGGAGGTTGTAGTTATTTAGAAGACTATAAATAATATAGTTGGAATATGCCATTGATGTTTGGTTCATCTTACAATAGCCATAAAAGCCACTATTCCTCTGGCAGATCACTCCAAACAAGTGAATATGAACATTGCTAAATCAAACCCTTCATGCTTGCTACAGCCATCTTCCAAACATTTGCAGAATATTTAAAATGGCACCGAAGCTTAACTCTAAATTTAAAGGAAGGGAAACAGCTAGCTTCAAGTCATCACCTCCTTGGACTCCCTTAACACAGGAAATATTCCCAGGAACAACAAAAAGAGCAGCCCCTCTCCTCTCCCCCCACCCCCTTTCTGTGCCAGTGTCCAATTTCTTCTTCTCTGAACAGCTGTATTATCCAACTTAAGTTGCTCTGCTAATTCCAGTCCCTCAAGGACTAACTTGGAAGGCAAAAAAATACAAGAAAAGATCAATTTGCTAGGGAAGATCAAATGAGAAAACTGTGGGGACAGCACCAGGTCAGCTTGTGGAGAACTAAGCAGACCTGTTCTTCATTAACTGCGGCTCTCTGGGGATGTCACACACTACCTGTCCGTGGGCTTTATTGAACCGCCTAACCCGCCTCTCTGTTCCATTCTTCTGGGCCCAAGTGAATCATATCCTGCTGCTGACAAGTTAGCAGGGGACTGCGGCTGCAACATGAAAGTACTTTTCTTTCTTGTCTAAATCAGGCAGATTTTTGAAAAGACGACACAGCATTGACTCGTGACATGGCAAGATGAAACGAGAGGTCTGGGCCGGTCTTGGAGCTCCGCAGATAAAAGTAATCAAATG
This sequence comes from Peromyscus maniculatus bairdii, assembly GCF_049852395.1. Taxonomy (NCBI): domain Eukaryota; kingdom Metazoa; phylum Chordata; class Mammalia; order Rodentia; family Cricetidae; genus Peromyscus; species Peromyscus maniculatus. Next base: position 105,586,921 of record NC_134853.1, read on the forward strand.
ACACTCCTGGAATGCAAATTGGCATTCTTGACTGCAGCAATTGCACAACCATGAAACATCCCTGACAGCAAGCAAGATTAGGACAAAATGTTATGTAAAGCACTGAACTCAAAAACTCTCACTTGAAAATTCAAACTGTAACACTTACATTTTAATACAGCAACAGTCAGCTCTGCTTTTGTCTGCTCCTTTTGGTAATCACATATCCCTGCCTGACAGATAACTTACATCTCAGGTAGAAGAAGAAGGAAAAAAAAAAAAACCAGGTGTTAGCAACGCACTGCTGCTATTAATATCCTCTCAATATTTATTTTAAAAATCCCATGAGGTTCATTTTTACCCAAAGTTTTACATGCCAACACAACCCAACAATATTCTCACTGGACTAGGGGAAGGGGGTGCATTTCAGACATGCCTGGAAAGGTCCTCTATGCGAAGTTCAGACCCAGGTTTACCAGCCCTTCCCTCAGGTGAAGGTATTCCCGTGCTTTGGTAAAGTGATCAGCAATCTGGATTTTAAATACACTGCTCTCTGGGAACAGAAGGAGTACCTACAACACAGAGCTTCATTAAGACTGAACAAGTTTAAATGAAACGGCTACACATGATCTAAGACACAGAGCCTTTAAGGGTTCACAAGGGATTCTCACGTGCCTGATTCCAAAGGGTAAAAGGAAGTTCTATCTAACTCCTACAAGGCTCAGTATTAGAGGACATCTCCAGAGCAGAAACACTCGCATGCTCTAAGTGGAATTTATTTCTGGCACCATGTCTGTACACAAAACATCTAAAAGTGCAGAATACAAAACACTGGAAGACAAATGGACTCAGCCACTGCTCAAAGTGACTATGAAAGGGGAGTAGATCTGTAGACAAATAGTAACCCTGGCCAGAGGAAGAAAAAGATGTACAACTGGCTTTTATAATGTTCTTGTGTAAAATGCCGTTACAAGAAAGTCTCCACCTCTAAATAGATACATTTCTCATCTTGTTCTGATGCCTCACTTAAACACAGGCTCCAACAACTCCAACTGTCCACGAAGTACATAAAAAATAATAAAACAGGCCACTTTCTGCCACTTTAATCCTGGGTATACAGGATTATTTTATGATGTCTTTTGTACATCAGTTTTACAACAGCTTGACTCTAGGGTAAATGGGAAGCATCATAAATCGCACGCTGCTTTCAAAACCTCTTTAATTTCTGTCAGCATTACTGTAACCGCAGTCCTGGGTGCATTTTGTATGTGTGTATGTCTGCATTTGACAGTACCTTCTCCTACATTCCAGTTGTGACTTTAATCTCTGAAACAAGAGATGTCACATCAGGGGGAAGGGGGAAAAAATGTCAACCTGCTATCACCCCGCTTCTTATACATCCCATCTACATAGGGCCCACGGCATATCAGAGCCCCCAAGTGGGGGTAACAACAGCGACACTGGGTGGTAGGGAACTCAAGGAAAGGAGTGGTCAAGCCCCATTTCTAACAAATGTCTTCCCCGAAAGCGGACATCACGGACATCGCGGCTCATCACCCGGTGAACTAATTGCCTGCTTCCTCGCTGCAGAGAAGCCGTCCCTTCCTTCGAGGGGCTGTGCTGGAGTCCCACTGCGCTGCGCCATCCCTTCTCCTCCTCCATCTGCACCTACAAGTTTTTTGAAATCTTTGCCTCACCCCACGGGAGGTTTCGTCTAGTTTTGTCTTGACGTCCCCCACACACATTTAAAAAAAAAAAATCCTGCCCCCGTTTCACGTCTCAAATCCCACGGTCCGGTCGGGGTGTGCGTGCAGCGGGCCGGCCGCTTCAGAACCGCACTTTGGGAAAGCACACACGTGTCTGTCTAGCGGGATTTGACTGGCGGCGGCGTCCGCGTCCTCCGCAGCGGCGCGGGCATCGCTGCGGTCCCCACGCGGGCCGCGCCCCGGCCCGCACCCACGCCCGGCCGCCGCTCGGGCTCTGCAGCCGCCGGCCAAGTTGGGAAAGTTGTCGCGGGTCCCGCTCGCTCGGTGCATCCCGCGTCCCCGCGTCCCGCGCCCTCCCCCGAGGGCTCCCGGTCCCCACAGCCTGGGACCGCCGGCCGCTCACCTAAGACCGCCCCGCTCTCCCTCCCGCTCTCGCAGTCGCCTCGCTAACTTGGGGCCAAGTTGGGGTGAAGGGGGGGTGGATTTGGGGAGCGCCGCCGGCTGCCCGCCTCCTCGCGCCGCGGCGCTAGAGGAGAACGCGGCCCGCCGCGGCCCCGGGGCGTCCCGCCCGGGTCAGTCCCTACCAAGTGCAGACGCAAGCGGAGAGGAGGTGGAAACTTCTTACCATCTCGGCATGCTGGTTGTCAAGTGCAGCCCCCGCCTCTCGGTCTCCTCTTAGCGGCCGCGCCTGGACCAGCCCCTCGGCCGCCTCAGCTCGCCGCTCGGCCTGCTCCCTCCCCCGCCCGGCCGCTCCGGGCCGCGCTCGCCACCCGCCCGCCCGCCCGCCCGCGCCACTCCCCGCCCGCCCGCGCGCGCCCTCGCCGCTGGCCCCTCGGCGCTCAGGTGACTGATTTACACCCGCGCCCTGGGTCGCGCTCGCTCCCCCGAGCCGGCGCTCCGACTTGCCCCGCTTCTCCCCGGGCCGAAGGAGACAAGAAAAAAAAAAAAAAGGGAACGGACTGTCCGGGAGGGGGGCTGCTGGCGAGGCGGGGTGGGGGGTGCGCGCTACGGCGCGGGGCGGGGTGGGGTGGGGTGGGGGGGACGCGGCGACGACCGCGCCAGCACAAGTTTCTGCTCTCCCTACAACTGTCCAGACTGCAGGGTTGGCCGCCTGTTTTTGTTGTTGTCCTCGAGCGTTCTGGGGGCTTCGTGGAAGAGGGCTAGTCCTCCCCCCCCACCCCCACCTCGTTACCCACCCACCCCCCTCTTCCGTGGATGGAAAAACAACTTTGGCGCCCCCCGGGGGGTGCGGGCGTGGAAGTGGAGGTGGCCGCCAGCGCCCAGCTGTCAACAAGGGGGGGAAAAAAAAAACTGCGGGGAGTAGCGGGGAGGGGAGAGGGCAGGCTGCGAGCCGCCGAGCGGTGGGCGCGAACTTTCTTCCGACTGCGCCGCAGCACCTCGGCTCCGGGCTTTTCGGGCTCTCGGTCCGTTCGGCCCAGCTCCGTCAGCCCCGCGCGGCGCCCGGGCTGAAACCGGGGGGGAAGCCCGGGGACCGAGACTCGGGACGGCGGACGCGCCGCCAGGACACCCGGCCGAAAGTTGCGCACAGCTGGGGGCGAAAAGTTTCTGGGAGCGGCGTGTTTGGTGGCGGCCCAGACGGCGGCTTGCGGCTAGGGCTTCCTTCCCCTTTCCCTAGGTCTGGGCCGGGAGCTGCAGCGGGGCGGGGGAGAGGAAGGAGACGGGCACTGGAGCGGGCGCCCGCGGCGGACACCGGGCACACGTGTGGGTGACACTCGGCCGCCCCAAGTTGCCCTGCTTGGAGACAGGGCGGCAGGCAGGCTCGGTGCGCACCGGCCAGCAGCTGAAGGAGATCTCTTAAATGGAAGCAAAACCCAGTCGGGCTGCAAGATCGGGGTGGGGGGAGGCCTTAATCATCCTCGTCTTTCTAATGTGCACCGAGTGCCAAAACCCTCTCCGCCTCGTGCAGATTTATCATCGCTAGAGCAAACTTTTTGCTTGTCTGCCGCGGGAGGAAGGCACAGGTTTCTAGCACACTCTCTGGGCTCTAAGAAATCAGAGAATCCGCGAAGATTTGGTTGACTGAACAACAGGCTTGATTACTGTTTCTTCCTGAAAAGAGAGAACCATCCCTCGGTCCTTTCTCTCTTCCTCAAGCAGAGGAAGAGACTGCGTCATTTCATTCAGAGGTCAGAATTAAATTCCTTCGAAAATATGTAGCCTTGGAATTAAAGAGGTTTTTTTTTTTCCTGTACAGTCATAAGTTTAATGTACATTTTCACAATAGTTAAGCCTATTTTTTTTTTCAGGATCCATGCCTGACTAGATCCCAAGTAGCAACAGCTGGCCTGAGAATGTAAATTAGCTTATTCACGTGTTCACGTGGTGAATCCAGTTTTTTTTTTCTTCTTCTTTTTAAACAACAGGGCCACCAGCACCTACAGCTCCATGTACTGCTTGGGTCCAATTCCTGACTCCTTCTAGGTCCGTGCAAAGTAGAGTTCAGAATTTGTGGATTCTATGTCATTTTGGTATGGAATAATTTGTGTGGTAAACATTTCTCATGTTATAAGAAATACTGTAGTGTTTTGGGCACGCGGTACATCTCTAATTTTCCAATGAGCGACAGTTACTTTTCTCAGTGGTATAAATTACAGGTTAGGTATCCAACCCTTATCCACATTTGTTTAAATACATGTTATCAAAGGAGGCTCATCTCTAAATGACTTGATTAAGGTGTGGAGCTGATTCCCTAAACATAACTGTAACATCATTCTGTAGTTTGCAGAAACTGATTACGAAAGGGATAATGATGACCAAATGTTCATTCTGAGCAACTGAGGAGCATCCCAAGAATTTTCCAGAAACAAGCCAAGTTTTGGTGTGTTTTCCTGCATCGTGAAAAGATGAGAAAAACTAGCTGCTGATTTCGGAGTCATTGCCCACACAAACCCATTCCCACACTTCCTGCTTTGGAGAAGTCAGCCTTCAGTAGTTGGCAAACAATTGTATTCACACTGTGTGCCTCTGGCTGCACACTGACACTTGCCAGTGTGTGGGCTCTTTCTACCTCAAGCAGTGTGTAATTTACATCCTTCTGATTGGTTTCAGAATTGTCTGTTCTTGATGTGAGCTTAAGGTCAACTGTCTGAGGTGAGATGTGTCTGTTGATGCCCCCCCCCCTTTTCTGGGTCGTCATTACAAAGACAGGGGATTGGTTGGGCTTAAGAGCAAAGAAGTGAGTTTGCATGGCCATTGGTACAAGACCTTGGGTCCCCTGCATCCTGCAGGACTCGAATCTACCTGACTCAACTGCTTGATGGCCATTTGTCCATTCTGCTGCTGGACTCGACTCAAGTCTTGAGGCCTTTCTCTCTCTTCCTCTGACCTACCAACCTGCTCTCTAGCTTGGACCTTGGTGGCTCTTCTCTTTGCTGGAAGTCTTCTCCTGTCTACGGTCCCTTCATCTCCAGCTTCACTTCTAAAGAGTCCAAGTTTTTACCCACTGTCCAAAATACTCCTCACCCTTTCTACCTTTACTGTTTCTCCTTGGATGCCTGTAATCATACAAGTTGTGTTTTTCAGTCTATATGACTACTACTTTTTGTCAACTACAGTAAACGCTTATTCAGGGCAAGGGAGGATCGAGGAATGTCAGAATTACTATACTATATTGATCAGATCACCACAGTGCCAAATAAATTTGCTCTAGGAATATGGGGAAAGAATCCATTCTTTAAGAGGGGATAGAAAACACTATTTCACCCTTCCCCAGGGATCCCCAAAGTAAACTCTGGGGACACCCAACACTTTCCAAGGTCCTCCTAAAAGGGCCATGAGGTCAAAACTAGTTTTATTTCAGTAATAAAAAGTTGTTTACCTTTCCTGCTCCCCCTGTGCATTTTTGAAAGCCAGTGTGACATGTAACATCACAGCAGTCTGATTTGAGGTGGACAGGAGAATCCACCTGTTAGTCCATCGGCTGTTACTGGAGACATGCTACAGGGGTGCAAATCGGTGCCATTCATTCCTCTCAGGAAATTTTAGGGTTCTAGATTCTTTTTTTATGTGCATTTATTTGTTTCTTGTGCTGCTGTAAAAATTACAAAAAAATCAAATTAAGGCACACATTTATTATAATTCTGGGTGTCTAGTGGGAGCTATATCAAAAATAAACATTTCAAAAGCTAAAATCAAGGTACTTGTGTTCCTTTCTGGGGCCTTTGAGAGAATCTGTTCTCTCTTTTCCACCTTTGAGAGGCCACTCCTTGGCTCAGAGCCCCTTTTCCCGTCAAGGCTGCACTGACCACACAAGTCTTCCTTTCTCTGCTTGCTGCCAGCCAATTGTGACTGTCCTGGTGATTACTTTGGGTATATTGAGATAATCCAGGCCAATCTATGTCGAGATCCTTAACGTAAGGATGTAGGCCATTATTATTAGGGGTTATTTAATTCTTCCCACTGTAGAATAATAACAGCAAATGGTATGTTATTTCAAACAAATTGATACCTCTTTAAAACATCAGAATGTAAATTTCTAATAATATTAATAGCTGTTGTGCATATCAATAAAAGCATTTTTCAGTTTTGAAAAAAAAAGAAGAAACTTAAAAAAAAGTTTAGGGGTCAAAAAACTTGAACAGTTTGTTAATACCTGGCCCACACCATTGTGCTTCAGATTAAATTAGTTGTTCTATCCTGGTTATAATGGCTCTCTTTCCCTCTGTGGTGACCGCCTTAAAGTTGAACATCTTACTTGGTTCTAACAGGAGGAAAAGTCACTGAAGACTTCATGTAAAGATTACTTTGGTGAGAATTACTTTACTCATTAAAACTCAAAGTGGTAGAAAAGAAATAAACTGCCATTTCTATGACCTGGATGTTAGTATGAGAGAATATGGTACCTCAAACAACCCTTATCTACCTTGTTGGTGACCAGGGGATCCTATGTTCCGGGATAATGAATGGAGTGGGGAGGTGAAACATGCCAGACAAGCTTCCTCAGTTACTGTGCTGGGGATTGAACCCAGGGCCACCTGCATGCCTGCATGTCTCCACCACCCATCTCCACCCATCCCCAGCCCTACACCCCAGTTCTTGGTGCTACTGACTTCCAAGTCAAACTAACCCGATTGCTCAGATTTCCTTTTGTGGAATATAATTAATCCTGTCATGTTTCTGTTTCTTGCTGCTTAAAGTTTCCTAATGGTACAGGGAAAAACAACATGTTTAGAATTTCCACGTAGGCATTCCCTTGTACGGTTTCCCATGGAATTTAGATATTTTCCCTAAATTCTGAGAAATCAGTAAGCTAGGGAAAGTGTTCTAATTCTCCTGTGGTAATGGAAACTGTCAATATAAAGATGTAGTTAGAATGAACCCAAAGGGGGACTGTGACACAGGGATTTGAAAGCTAAAGGTGACATTTGCAGGGATGACAGTCATCTGATCAGTTTTGTCTGTATTTGTGACAACATTAGAAGTTTATGTTCCTGGCAACGTCTGCAGGTACTAATGAGTCATCCTTGCAAATTAATAGAAGGTTATTTGCATATGTTATTTTTCATTATGAATTATATTCAAAGAAATAACATGTTTTGGGGCAAAAGAAGTCTTTAAATTGGCAATTTCAACTCGTGAGTTTTGCGTGACGCTGGTGACCTTGTAGGAGGCCTTCACTGCATTCAGAAGGGACTATAGTTTTTTGCAAGTACAAGTTGATGAAAAAATTTTAAATTTAGAAAAAGCTATTCAATGTCAAATCCAAATTCGGAGCAGACAGAATATTTTCATTCTTAAAAATGATGGATTTATATGCAGCTGTGTGTACAAGTGTTGAACTATTGTGCCTTCAGAGTCACTCTTAATAATGTGGCCAATGTCAACAGAAAATGAAAAATCTGTATTAAAAACTCAAATGAAAAATAACAAGTACATTAATGTTGTCTACCTTTAAATTTTTCATTTTAACAATTATAACTTGGGCATTAAATACTGAAAATTCTATTAATTTTAATTCATTGGTTTTTCTGGGTTTGGACTTTTTTTTTTTTTTTTAAAAAGCTTTTGGTGGTGGTGGTGGTGGTTGTGGTTGTGGGTTTTTTTCTGGGAAAGAAAGGATTTTTTTTTAGGAGTGAGAACATATAGCAAGGCACACAAAGAGAAAGACTCACTTTAAAGCCAGTGCGGTGGAGGGCGGGGGCGGGGGGTGGTTTGTTCAGGGTGTCTCATTGAGGGCCACGGATTTTCAGGGCTTTTGAAGGGTCTTCACCCCCAGTCGGTGTTGAACAAAGATAGGGAGGCTGATGGTCCACAGCTTTAGGGTCAGCAATCCTGGTCTGGACTTGAACTTGTTGGATGGGTGCATAGGGTTTGAAGCTGCCGGGTTTTTTTTTTTCCCCCCTCAGGTCAGGATGGTGAAGAAGAAGCCAACTGTCTTTGGAGTTCTCCATCTCTATAATCTAGTCATGACTCCTCATCTCCCTGTGTCTGCCTATCGGGATAATCTGTCTAATCCCAGTCATCCATTCCTCACTCTCAGAGGTCCCCCTAACTGTTGTTAGGACATAGACCGTTCTAACTGCTTCTGAGCTAGCAAAGGGGTGATGTAGAATGGGCAGAGGTTAGACTGCCTCAGAGGAGGGTTCATCTAAGAGGCCATGATAAAACAGATGGCACAGATCCAGAACATAAGACAGCCCTGTGATGACAGCATGCATCCTTGGAGCATTCTCTGTGAAGGAGGTAGCATCTGTGACATGGAAAAACTAAGACTGTCAATACTACTGCAGTTCCTACTGGGACAAGAAAAACAATTCCAAAGAGACTGATGACGTCACAGCCACCACTGTCCACTACAAAATGGACACCATGGAGAAGGCTGATAGTTTGGGTCAAGAGCCCAGGATTCTTTTCACTGGCCAGCGTAAGTTCAGAAGTCCCAGGATTCTTTTCACTGGCCAGTGTAAGTTCAGAAGTCCCAGGATCCTTTTCACTGGCCAGTGTAAGTTCAGAAGTCCCAGGATCCTTTTCACTGGCCAGTGTAAGTTCAGAAGTTGGCCATAGAATCCCCTCAATTACAGCCTTGTGGCAACATTAAAAGACAAAGTTAATGAGGAAAATTCTTCAGCTTTATGGTTAACGTAAGTCCTGTTTAGTAACGTAAGTCCTAATTGTGCAGCTGGCTGGACCCTGTACCAGAGCCTTGAAAAGGATAGGGTCAGAAATGGTCTTCTCTAGCTAAATTGACATATTTCTATATATACATATATCGAAGCATTACTGTGCAATTAGTTGTTTGTTATACCAGATTTCTGCTTAGGGACTGAATACCTGGAAACTTCTTAAGAGAAGACAGTTAAGTGTCTCTTTGGGAGTGCCTTCCAAGCAGTAGATCCCTCTATTCATGTACCAGATGTACCATCCAGTGGGATGTGGACACCATGGGCCAAGCCGGAGTGAAATCTTGATTCCATTCCCGCCCCCCTCCGCCCCCCAGGTCACCACCAGACATCAGCATTTAACTGACAGTCTAAAGGACACATATAAACCCACCAGATCTTCTTTATGGGATTGCCCAGTGATGTCCCAGGGACACCTTGGGTATCCTGAATTATTTCCCCAGACCTGTTGAGTTTGACAACAGTACTGGGCAGCCTCCTTCAATCGGGGTTCAGAAGGCCACATTACAGCTGTGAGAAGCACTCTTCCAAGAAAAGAGTATTAAGAGTTGGTGTAAAGAAGAAGAACTTTTGTTTTTTTAGATTTTGTCTTAACATTTAAGAGAATACTAGTCCAGGCTAGCCTGAAACTTACTGTGTAATCCAGGCTGTCCCCTAATGAATGGTGATCTTCTGGCCTCAACCTTCCTGACGTTAGAAGTCTAGGTTTGAGTTATTGTGCCAGGTGATTATTTTATTTTATTTTACAGCAAACTCTTGAGATCTTTCATGTATCTCTGTGGTATGATGTGATTATAATTGGTCCCCACCAAAACTCACATTGAAGCTTAATCCTTCAATGTAACTATGTTGAGAAGTAGTGGCAATTTAAGAGTTAATTAGGTCACGGGGGTTCCACCATCACGGAGGGATTAATATAGTTCTATGAGAGTAGGCTTCCCTCATTCCTACACACATCCCTCTTGGATATGCCCACTTGCTTTCCACATATTATTCACTGTACTATTTTACAGAATGAGGCCCTCTCTAGATGTGTCCAATAGTCATAATCTTCCTATCCTTACAACTATAATCCAGAATAAAAACATTTTATAAATTGCCCAGTCTCGAGTATTCTATTACAGCAACAGTAAACAAAGTAAGAAGATGAGTAAAGTGTCACAAAAATAGGAAATAATCTATGACTTTGGGGGGATCCTCAAGACTTTGAATTGTTCACTTGAAATCCAAAGATTAATGTCTACCAGATTTTAAAAACATTAGCTCTGTGTTTTTTTATATCAAAATAATTTAATACTTTCCTATTGTAACTTTTTCTTCCATGCCCGCAGTGGAACTCGGGGCCTCACACCGGCTACCCGGAGCATCACCTGCAGTCTCCTAGTCTAAAGGACTCCTTGATTTCGAGTTACCTAGGAGTCACCTTGCAGTGAAATGCAACAGGACTTACCACAGTCCCACTCTCTTTGATGCTGATGTATTTGATTCTGCTCTTGCCCTCCTGGTCCTTTCCCACTTCCCAGGCTAGCCCTTCCTTCCCTTCACCACATCCCTCCCCCATCTCACACTCACTTTCCCCACTCACATGTGAGAGCAGGCTGGTGGTGGGTCCCTCAGTTGTCTCTTTTCCACTTGGTCCCCACTGGTGTACTGAGCCATTCTGCCTGCAACCTGAACTCTTTTTGTCCCCCCCCCCCATTCTAATTCTTCAGCCAAGGTTGTCAACATGCGTCATACTAATTCACTATTCAACAGAACAGCTCATCTCATTTCAGTTGTGTCCTAACACTGAAGGGATCGATGATTCTTCCAGATCTGACTGTTTTTACTTCCCCTTTTCTATCTCTAGTGTTCTTCCATTTGCTCAAAGACAGACCTTGTGCTCAACTGTGAATCTTCTTACTAATGAATTTCAGTAAATCATGTTTCTCCCTCACACCCACCTACTCATACTCCACTCTGTGACCACCAATCTTTCAGCTTAATTGGTCACCTTCCCATCATCCTTTCACATTCTGATTTATTTGTTGGAAGATTTTAGCTTCTTCAGTTCTATTTTTATTAAATGTCTGTCCCTTGTCTAACATGTAGCTGAATGTCTGTCTAGCTGTGTTGCCTACTATGTCCAGAGAAATTGCAATGCCTTTAGCTCCTCTACCAAGATGATGTCTGGTACCCAGTAGCTGTTAACTAAATTTGTGTTGAAAGAATGAATGACCCTATTTACAGTATTTCCCCCCCGTCCAGTGCAAACCTACTGCTCGTGTGGTATCGGCCTCCTTGCAAGTGTATAATCACTTCTGCATTTTTTCCCTTGGCACTCTAACTCCATTCACAGCTTCCTCTTCACTTTGTGTCTGTACTACCTCATCAAAACTTACTTCCAATGTGAGTGAAGTCACTCAAGGAAAAAAAAAGAGGATAGCTACATTAAGAGTTATATTATTAGGTGAAATGTACTAAGTACCTACCCTGTGGCAAATTCTTATCATTTTCTTTACATGTCCTCTCTTTACATTATTGAGTCTTTATAACAAATTGCAGAATTAGGCATTATGTTTATTGTAGGGATGAGAAAGGCTCTGAAATTCAAACTATTTTCTTTAAGGACATGATAGCACACATGTGTTGAAACAAATATTCTCAAGTCCATCCCCCAGCCTGGGAATCCACTTGCCTTTCATGGATTTTCATGGACTTCTCAATCTCTCTTCGTGAGCCTTCCTTTTTCCCTTGACTCTTTCTCTGTCCCCGGAGCTCTTCAGTACTTAAACTGCAAGTCAGTAATTTGTCACATAATCACACACTTAAAGACTGGTGGTCATTTTATGTTACTGATGAGAACGTAGGCTTGTGAAGGCAGAAAGGCCGCCCACCACTTGTGTATTTTCTCTATCCCCACAAGCCTTGTGTGTGCGGCAGCAGACACGGAAACAGAAAGGGGGTTCACTGAAATACTTCACAGAAACAAAGGTTAGTTCTTAGGAATAAAATAACTTTGCAGAGCAAACATATGTCTACAGAAGTTAAAATTTCCTCATTGCAGATTCTAAGAACATGTGATCATGGTAACTTTGACTCTAATTAGACATGGTCATGTGAATTAGTCTTTTTTTTCAGCTACTTTTTCACTTTAAATTGCTTGTTGTTCTGATGCATTAACCTAAAATTTAAGCCACAATATGTCTAGTGTTCCAGCAAAAAGCAACTGTTAAAGCTCTGTTTCTTCAGATTACAATATAATTGCATCAAACAGAGATCCCTAAGGTATTTGTTTTTAATCTCCTGTGTTGTCTCAGGCCAAGTTACCTCTCTTTTACTAAATCAGAATCTAACTTACCAAGTACATTTTTAAACTCCTTTGAAAGTGTGCTTGGTAAGTTAGATTCTAAAGGTCTCACCCTTAGGCTTAAGTAATGACTAAGATGCTATATATAATTATGATTTGCTCACAGAAGCAAAGGCGCTCATTATTTTGCTGGTTATTACTATTCATTTCAACAGAACCTTGATTCAATTTAAGAGGTCTAAATGACTGCAGGATAGGGGGAACTGGAAAAGATGCCTCAACATTTATAAGAGCACTTGCTGCTCTTCCCGGTTTCCAACTCCTGGGATGGGATCTGATGCCCCCTTCTGTTCTCTGGGTGTACCTGCACTCACATGTGCATGCACATGCAGAAATGCAGAAATAAAAATAAAATCATTAACAAATTAAAGACTAAAAGAGTCTTTGTTGGGTTTGCATTTGTAGGGGATAAAAAGCACCTCACAGGAAGTAATCTTCACAAGCTCATCATCAAGTTAGAGACTGATGAAATCAGGATGCTCCAGGGCATTGGGTCTATCAAGGCTAGGTTTATGACACAGTCCTGGGAACAATCCCATTTAATTCAGACTGAGCTAGTGGATCATGAGGTAGCCAACAAGGGGGGTGGGTGGTATGGTGCCTAATATGAACCAAATACCTGTGAAGTGCTTTGTACATATGACCTCATTTAATATTCTCAAAACCCCATAACATAATTTATACTTCCATTTTAATGAAGAAATTGGAGCTCAGAGAACCAAAGGCCACAGAGCACAAACAGATAAGCAAGGTTGTATCACAAGCTACCAATTTCTATATACATGCTTTGTCTACTGTGGGCAGACAAACAAGTTAGACATATGGTCTCACACTGTCTGACTCATGTCACTAAGGGCTTTGGGGAAACTCAGATCACTTAGTTATGGGCATGAACATATACCCCCAGCCAGCTAATAGCAGTTGCTTGGCTCTTTATCTGCTCTCTACATATTAAGTACACTGTGTGGTTTCATAAATGTATTTCTATATAATGATGTTCTTTTTGCTTTTAATTCCTAGATTTATAATAGACGAATAAATCTTGTATTTATCTGCATTTAAGAAGTAGGAAAAAAGGTTTTCCTCCCATCAAACATTGACAGTTTTATTTTAGATTTTTTTTTTTTTGAAAAGTGCTTTTTGGCATAGCAGGCCAAAGCAATCTGGAGGCTTGTGTGATTGCTGTTCACACTTGGTAATGAATAAATTCTGTTGGCTTTCAGGGGAGTCAGAAGGGAGTCGTTGGTTTTACTAGAGATGTGGCCTGAAAACACCACGCCAGCTCATCAGCGCTCCTGATCTCGTGCCCTTCCTCTGGCAAACCATGTGTCGGATGTGGTAGGAAAAAGAATCTCCCTTTCAGCAGCAGAATGTGTGCAAGCTACACCCTGAATTATACCATGATGACCTTGCAAATGCAACACATGCTGTTGTGACCACAGGCCCGACAACTGTAATTTCCTCTGCTTTTTGTCAGAGCTCCAGCAGGCATCACTTGCTAGGGGGTAGAGCAGCTAGCTAGAGTTGCTCCCTGACACCCAGGACACCTGCCCTCCCTCCTCCAATGCATATGTGTAAAAGGTTGTTCAGAAGGATACTAGCCCCACTGGTGATGCGAGCTCTTGAGTTCATCCTCCTGAATGAACTGTGAGGCCTGGCTGATGTGTTCTGTGAAGCTGCTGAACATTTTGGAGGCATTATCTAATGCACTTGCTGAAGTCATTCCAAAGCTCATGATTAGGCAATTTCTTAGGGCCATGCACGTGTTTAAGAGGAGGATTCCCCCAGTGATGTCACCAAGGGTTGTCTCATTTGTGCATACACATTTCTTGCTTGCTAGGCCCAGACACTGCTCTAAGTGCTGGTGATAAAGCCCCGATTAAGGCATGCTTTCTCCTAGCTTAGCATTTGGTGGAGAAGAGAGACAGCGAAGAAGTTAGCAAATTAAGAGTTTAGAGGGAGATAAACGGTTTAATGAAAATAAGAGTCTGTGAACTCTGGTGACCAGGGCTGTTGGTGTCATATAACCCCAGGGTGAACCATTCTAGTCACATGTTTAATGAGTGATGTGCTCTGAGAAATATGCAGGGACAGCTTCTCCAGCTACAGACCTCTATTGGATTGGAGTTACATTGGAACCTTGGGTGCACCCTTCTTCTAAGCCGTATCTGGAGGCCAGATTTCCAGTCATTGAAAATTTCCAGTTCTAGTTCCATCATGACCACTCTTCTTTTCAATGTCTCTTTAAAAACTTTACAAGAGGCTTCTAATTCTGTCTGCCTGCCTGCCTGCCTGTCTGTCTGCCCCCCACTCTCTCTCTCTCAAGATCATACTAAGAGTAAGAAACAAACATGAAGAACTAGATATTGCCATAAACGCAAAGTGGCTCGACATTTAAAATAAATATCCTCAAACCCAGTTAAGTGCTAGCCGGCCACATGTTTTCTAAACTGTATTCAGAAAGTTCACTTAGCCTTCCAGGAAGTCATTGGCCTTTCCTCTGCCTCTCTGGTCCTCTGAAGCCTCCCCCATGTGCCTTCATCCTCCCAGAGCTAATGGGCATCCTTTCCAAGGAACACTGTGTGGCCTCAGCAGCAAAAAAGCAACATACCTGTGGTTTGGTGCAGAGTGAACTGGGCCAGGAATCTGGGGAGCCAGCCTTTATTCCCATCATTGCCAGCCACTCTGGGATCCCAAGCTAATCAAATCCTCTCTGTGCTTTAATTTATACCCATGCAAAATGGAAAACATAATACTGTAATAGTGCTCTGAACATGCGCAGCCAAATAAGATGGGAACAGAATGTTTGGTGTATTTGATTTGCTCCAAACTCAAAGACATGACCTGGAAATCTCTGGCCACAGACACTAGGAACTCTTAAGGGAATCTAATGTAAAATAGGATGAGGAAAATTTAAGCCCTAAACTATTTTGGATATTAGCATTTAGATATGACCATTACTCCTGCTTTGGGGAAGGTCTGATGTAAAGAATACTGAGAAAATTAATCAAAGGCTAGGTTGCATAAATATCCATGCAGGAGAGGTTACCACTCACTTTTTATGTCCATAATCTCATATTAAAATTTAACAATCTGTTGTCACTTAAGCTCTCTTAACTAGTCTAGCCCCACAGTGAAAAGTTCCGTTTTAATAAATTCTAATTTTAGAGCTAGGCCTGGTGGTACATTCATGTAATCCCACAAATCTGGGAGCTGGAGAGAAGAGGATCACCAATCCAAGGCTAGTGTGAGCTAAATAGTGAGACTATCTCAAACAAATCAAACACAAAAATCCTGACTTAACTAGACCATTCATCCCTCACTAAGGGACAATTGTTATGCTATAATATGGTTGTTTATAATGTATAAAGACATGGGACAGAACAAGAGACACATGGTCACAAGACCCAAACAAGGATTTATAGTAAATCCAGGGAAATGAGACATTCTTGTGCCTGGGGCATAAGCAGAGGGACTGAAAAGATGCCAGTAAGTGAGATGCTGATTCTGGATAGAGGAAAATGAAGGTGTAAAGAAAGGGTTCAGGAAGCAAGTTTTGGGCACCTCCCCAAGCTTTAGGAATAAGAATTTTCAAAGGTAGAAATCTAGATTTTGCTGCCTTTTTAAATTTAAAAAATAATTTCAGTTTTGTAAATGATTGGTGCGAACGGGCTTGGGTTGTGCTGCAGAAAGTTTTGTGGGACTTTGCAGACACTGTCTGTAGTAGATAGATTTACGTCAACTTGACAAGCTAGCATCATCAGAGAGGAGGGATCCTCAACTGAGAAAATGCCTCCATAAGATCGGGCTGCAGAACTTAGGTGGAGCAGGGAATCCTGCAGACTGAGGAAGGATTGTAGGAGCCAGAGGTGTCAAGGACACCTTAAGAAAATGCCCCACAGAATCAACTAGCCGGGGCTTATAGGGCCTCACAGAGACTAAATTGACATGGGTGCCTGCATGGGTCTGAGCTAGGTCCTCTGCATCTACACTGTGGTTGTGCAGCTTGGTGTCCTTGTGGGACTCCTAACAGTGGGAGTGGAGAGTGCTGTGGAATATTCCTTTACCCTATGTGAAGATGTGTCACTGTGATTGGTGTAATAAAGAGCTGAATGGCCACTAGCTAGGCAGGAAGAAGTTAGACGGGACTTCTTGGGACAGAGAGCTATGGGAAGAAGAAAGGAGTTGCCAGTCAGATGCAGAGGGAGAAGACATGCAGGAGGAGACGTAAAAGTCACGTGGCAATACGTAAATGAAATAGAAATGGGTAATTTAAGTTATAAGAGCTAATGGGACAAGCCAAGCTATAGGGCTGCGTTTCATAGTCAATAAGTCTCTGTGCCATTTTTTTTTTGGTGTGTGTGTGTGTGTGTGTGTGTGTGTGTGTGTGTGTGTGTGTGTGTAATATATGGGGATGTGCTTAGTCTTATTATAACTCGCTATGCCATGTTTGGTGGTTCTCCCTGGGAAGCCTACCCTTTTCTGAAGGGAAGGAGGAGGAAGGGATCTGGAAGAGAGGGGAGGTGGGCAGGAGAGACTGGGAGGGGAGGAGAGAGGGGAAACTGTGCTTGGGATGTAGTATATAAAAAAAGAATAAATAAAAAAGGAACAATACATAAAGATAGGTTACATGGCACTACTCCTGTTCATAAGGGCTCTGTCCTCACTGCTCACTAACCTCTTAGTGGTCTTACAGCTCATTATTACTGCCCCTTAGCCCCTAACTTTGTTTGTGTTTATTGTTCTGAGATGGAGTCTTAGACTCTTGCTACATTACCCAGGCTGGTCTCAAACTCCTAGGCTCAAGTGGTCCTTCTACCTTGGCGTCTCTACTAGCTGGGAGTGTGTGTGTGTGTGTGTGTGTGTGCGCGCACCACTATACACAGGAAATATTAACACATGAACTCCAAGAGTCACATTCAGACCATCTATCAAAGCAACAAAGAGATTTAAGTGAACAGTTTTCTGGCAATATGCAAATGGCCAATGGATACAGGCACATAATTGGTCATCAGAGAAGTGTAAATAAAAAAAAAACCCACAGGATGTATTACAGCATATATAAGACTCGAAAATACTATGTTGAATGAATAAACCAATCATAAAAGGATGGATACATGGTCTGCTCACATGAGGAACCTGGACTTACTAAACACAGAGAATCCACTTAAGAAAACCATCTTGTCAATTCCTCAAAAGTAAAATTCAGAGTTCATTTTTAGGTATACTCAAGAGAATTAAAAACCTGTGTCCACAAAAACTTACATGGGATTATTTGTAAGACATTTCTCATAGTAGTAAAAATGTCAAAACAACTTAATATTCTTCAACCAATAAATGCATAAAAAGTGGTCTCATTATGCAATGGAATAGTGTTCAGTCATAAAAATGGATGGCAGGTACATGCTACCATATGGACAAAATTTATTATGATGCTGACTGAAAGCAACTAGATGCAGAAGACTGTATATTATATGATTATATTTATATGAACCATCCAAAATAAGAGAGTCCAGGAAGTCAGAAAGAAGGTTAGTTCTCAGGAGCTGGGGGGAGAGAAAGGAAGGAAAGTTGCTACTTGGGGGCATACACAGTTTCCTATCTGGGTGATGAAAATGTTCTGGAATTAGACAGTGTTGTTATTTGTACAACTTTGTGAATGTACTAGAAGACCCTGTGGGCTGGAGACATGGCAGTGTGGTTAAGAGCACAAACTACTCTTGCAGAGAACCCCGGTTTAGTCCACAGCACCCATATCAGGCAGGTAAGAACTGCTACTAATTCCAGCTGCAGGGAATTTGATGCCCTCTTCTGGTCTCCCTGGGCATCTGCACTCATTCTTGCACATTCTCCCACATAAGTGCACACACACACACACATACACACACACACACACGCACGCACGCACACGCACACGCACACGCTCACACATGCACATAATTTTTAAAAAATATTTTCATTTGTTTTCTTGGAGTTTTGTTTTGTTTTTGAGACTATGTAGTTCTGGCTGACATGGAACTTCTTATGGAGTTACAGATGCCTGCCTCTGCCTCACAAGTGCCAAAGACTAAAGTTGTGTGCCACCACATCTGGCTAAAATAAATCTTAAAAGTAAAAAGACTGTACAGGAGCGACTTGGAGGAGGTGAGTTTTATATATGTGAATTACATTTCATTTTAAACTGGAACAAAGTTCACCCTTGGTTTCAAAAAAAGACAATATGGTCAGGAGGTGATGGCAAATGCCTTTGATCCTAGCACTTGAGAGGCAGAGGCAGGTGGATCTCTGTGAGTTCCAGGCCAGCTTGGTCTATAGGGTGAGTTCCAGGACAGCCAAGACTACACAGAGAAACCCTGTCTCAAAACTCCCTGCCCCTGATAAAAAGACAACATGGAAATTGGTGCTTGCTGATTCAGAGTACATGCTTGGGAAACAGACTCCCAGGGTCCAGAGCCTCACCTAACAATGCACGAAAGTATGAAGTGGTTTGCTAGGTATTAGCTTCTTTCTGTGTGCCATAGTTTATCTAAAACGGAGTCATAGCCATACCCACCTTATGCACTCCTTGTCAGAGCCAATGAATAAGTCAAAGAGAACATCTTACCACCCCACATCGTAAGACCTCAGTAAATCATAACTAATGTTAAAACTTTTCAAAATTGTTTCTCTCCAGTCACAGGTACTTGGATAGGTTTACAGTATCAGGCATGAATTCCCTAGTATAGAATGGGCCTTAAGTCCCAGTTAGATGGCTTTTGATTACCTCATAGATGTAAGTACTCTATTGCACATTGGGAGATATCTGGTGCTTAGTAATCTTGAAACATAAGTAATCATGACATAAGTCATGTTGGGACATCCATTTATTTACAGCTCCTGGGGCTGCTGAGTCAGGAAGTCATTTTAAGTCCAGGAATTTGAGACCAGCCTACACTGTCCCTCACTCTCAATGTACAGGCAATCTTGGGTGCCATGCGATTATGGATGCAAGAAGTTTAGCATCTGGCAAGTGTTACAGCCGCTTTATTTGACTACCAAATACTGTGATTCAGAGCTGGAGGCCTGAGCTCCAGACCCAGTGTTACTTTTATTTATATGCTCCATGACATTGGACAGATAACACATGTGAGCTTCCACGTCCATAACCAAGGGAATCGGGATGGTAAAACATAACCCACTGTTGTTTGAACTCAGAGTATGGCAAAGTGTGCCATCTACTCAAGGCATTATAGGAAAGCAACTTGCAATCGTAGTGACGGAAGTCAATAATTACCATTTTAATAATTCCTGCACAAAGGTGTGGAGAACGGACTACTCACCCACTACGGTGGAAAGTGTAAGCTGGTTCATCTGGGTGGAAGTTCAGCTGAGAAACGTCCTCCAGCTACAGTGGAGGGTGCTGTCTGGGGAGACTGTGCAGCTGCAGGGTAGAACCTTCGAGGAGGAAGCACATCCCCGGGGCAGGCTTTGGCCTTCTAGAGCCTGGCTCCACTTCCTGTTTGCGCTCTCTGCTTCCTGTGTGTGGATGAAGTATGACCAGTGAACTTCCTGCCCCTGTTGCTAAGCGTTCCCTGCCATAGTGGACAGGAATTGTAAGCCAAAAGAAATTGCTTCTCTCAATGAGCTCTTCGTCATGAGAGTCATTTCTTTATTTATTGTTCAGCAATAGAAAAGTAACCAATCCAATCTGCTACAGAAGACCATTTGGCAACATGTATCATAACTACATTGTATATACCTGTAGCACAAATCTTAAAAGGTCTTATTAAAAGCAAACAAACCCAGGAACAGGTATTGGGGTGAATGCTGAAAGATCAGAGAGACAGAACAAGCCACAGCTACCTCACCTTGCCACTTCCTCAGCTGATCCTGTCTCCTCAGACTGGAAGCCTCTGAGTCCTTATCTGAATGAATGTCAGCTGAACTGCTGCTCAAAAGCCTAAAAGCTTAACCAGCTCTAGTTCCTGGTTTTCACCCCTTATATATGTTTCTGCTTTCTGCCATCATTTCCTAGGATTAAAGGCCTGAGTCACCATGCCTGGCTGTTTCCAGTGTGGCTTTGAACTCACAGAGATCTGCCTCCCAAGTGATAGGATTAAAGGCGTGTGCTACCACTGCCTGACCTCTATGTTTAACATTGTGGGTGTTCTGTTCTCTGGCCCTAGATATGTTTATTAGGGTGCACAATATTTGGGGGAACACAATACCACCACATATACCCTTTGAGTTTCTAGAAAATTCTAGATCTATTTCTATTTGAGGAAAGCAGCATTGCCATTTCATGGTAGCTCTGTTTAGAGTGGCAAAAGACAGGAAACCAACCAACATTAGTTCAGTAGTGTTTAAAGAAGTTAGGACATGCTAAATATTATAAAATATCTTTTAGCTCTGAAAAAGAATGAGCGTGTTGTTTAACACTGAAATTGAATAAGACACAGAAAGGGGAAATGCAGAGTGAAGAGCTCCATGTACAGCATGCTGCCTTTTGTGCATTACCATGCATGGGTAAACTGTGAGGCAAACTCTCTCTAAAAGAACACACAGGGAATGGAGAATATAATTAGCAGACAGAGAGCTGAGGGATAGTGAGATTTTGACTGGATAAAACCTTTTGTGTCTTTTGGCTTTTCAAGTAGGAGAATGAAAAACTGATTCAGAAAATGGTTTAAATCCCAAATAAATTACACAGTCAATAAAACTCTGCAGAGATCTCTTTCTAGAAGACCCTTAAATGAAATCTTAGGAGTTTAATGTGTGAACAGTGTTCAACTGAAGAAGGTAGTGTATTCTACATACAGAGCACATCCTAACTGGTATACAATTAATAACATGTTTTCTAGAGTGCTGCAATATTTTAGAACCCATTATTTTTTATTAGAAGATTTTCTTAAAAGTTTAAATAATACACTGCCTCCAGGCTCAGAAAATTAAAAGCAACTGAAGATAAACTGATTTTAAAACTGGGGACGCAAACTTAATTGGTTTCTCTTTGTTTCCAAGGTTCTACAGCTATCCCTGTCTAGCAACTTTGAAAGCATAAATGGCAGTCCACTATTCTTAGACTAAACACTAAGTCAGATAGCATGCTTCTGGTTTCAGAACACTCAACCAAACACTTGACAAGAAAATCATGCATCAAAGCCCTTCTATACTTAAAGAACTTGAGGTAATATAAGAAAAGGAATCTGTAGGAAAAGGAATCTATATGAACTTCAGGTATAAGAAATGCCTGGTTTTGCTAGAACAGGAATTTAGAAGTATAAAAAATAACTCCTATAAAGGGCTCATTTTTCATATGAATTTATAGATTATAAGGCATACTATGTATTCCACTGTGCTGGCTAGTTCTATGTCAACTCCACACAAGCTAGAGTGATTTAGGAAGGGAACCTTGGTTAAGAAAATTCCCCCTCTAGATTGGCCTGTGGGTAAGCCTGTGGTGCATTTTATTTTCTGTGTTGATGACTGATATGGGAGGCCCAGACCACTGTGAGTGGTGTCGCATCTGGGTTGGTGGTCCTAGGTGCTATAACAAAGCAGGCTGAGTAAGCCATGAGGGGCAAATGCCTGAACAGTACTTCTCCATGGTCTCTGCTCCAGTTCCCGCTCCTAGACCTGAATTCCTGCCCTGACTTCCATGAATTTCAGCCGTAAGATGAAATAAACCTTTTCCTCCCCAAGTTGTGTTTGATTTCATAACAATAGAAACGCCAAGATGCCATCCTCTTGTTATGTGTACAAATGCACATGCATAGGCCACACAACCTTGTTGCTTGCATCATAAGAAGAGCCATCTGTTTCTCAGCCTTGTGAGTCTGGCCTGGTCTTAGGTCCTCTCCTGATCAGTAGTAGATCAGTGACAGACCTGAGATGATGTGGTTTCCATGGCTAGGCCTCAGTGAGCCTTGCAGCTTCCTCTTCCCTTGGAACATGACCCAGAAGACCCATCAGGAAGTTGCTCCAGCTTCCCTGAGTATGAGAGGACCCCTGGAAAGGAAGAGAGGGGCCTAGCTCACAGGCAGCACCGACTGACATGCCTGGAGGTCAGTCTTCCCTCCCGCCCTGATGACTCTTCAGACAGATGCTCCTCTGGTATAACTGAGGCAGGTATGACCAGCAATGAATAGTCAAACAACCTACAGGACAGTGGCAGGGAGCCAAGTATCACTGTATGCCATTGTTTCAGGGTACTTGGTTGCCAGAAAAGGCAGGCAGTAAGGCACATTCATCTCTCTGGAGCATGCACTACAACCTGTGCCAGAGCGGATTCCTTGTTTGTTTTAAGCTGTCGCTGGTATTCCCTACCACTGTGTCTATTGTAGACCACCACACACTCTGCAGGCACTCCATAAATACTCTTTAACTAGTCCCAACACATGTATTAGCCTTCGGGTATATTTCTATTTCTAAATGTACTAATTTACTAATTTGCAAACTGCTGAAAATCAACATAATTATCATCAACAATTTGTATCACTCTCATATCACAAGTGAAACAATGGAATGTATAATTGGGATATGGCTCCCTGGCTGCGGTGGATTATAACAAACTGTCATAATAAAGCTGGTAAGATCATACAGAGAGCTAGCCCTCAAATGGGGCTTAATAAATGAACAGTGGACTTCTGTAAGTGAAACCCTAAGACAATTTTTTAAATTGCCACTAAAATTGTACTGGGTAGGGTCATAATAAACAGATCAATGAATCTTGGCAATGGACCAGACATCCTCTGATAAACCAATAATGCTTTACATCTTGTTTACATAGCTGTCTCACTTAATACCAAGATTACAAAAGCTGATCCAAAATAACAACCATAAATAGGTTGCCCAGAAAGGAAGCAAAAGCAAACGAGGAAACTGAAAATATCGATATAAAATCAGTTAACTCCGAGATGAGAGGCTTCATGGATGCCAGTTGGCTATCATTTCCAATTCAATGTCAAAGCGGAAGACATTTGGCATGCCACCAGCTCTTATTCTAATAATGAGACACTGATGTGTTTGACCAACAGAATGTTCATAGATGCTCCCAGCACTCTAATCGGAACTGCAAACTATGTACACACATATTTATTCTAAGAGACAGCCAGAGATACTACTTACCTATTTTCATCCCAGAAGCTCAGGCAACCAAGGCACATGGTTTTAGATAGCTCTGTACAATCTAGGGAGTCGGTACTGAAAGCTCAAAGCTCAAAGGCAGCACCCTCATTCTAATTAAGGAATGTATGACCGGATGCTGCTAGGCAGAGGATTTGTGTAGTGCCCAGCTGGAGGTGAAGGAAGGGCAACTCCCCAGCTTCTTTTCCTGCATTTCCAGGGTGTGACCTTAGTCAGGCATTCTAGAAAAAAACTCAGTTTCCCCAATGTGCTGTCACCAGCAAGTGGAGAACAAAGAATGTTAATAAGAAACTGTGTTTATGTTTCTATAACTGGTTCCTAGAAGGCTGCAGGGTCTCTAAGGATGCACAGAGCTTTCTGCTCATCTGGTAGGTAAAGTGTGTCTTCAGAAAACTTGTAGCCAGTCATCCCTCACCACCAGCTTTGAGGTGCAGGACTGGGATGAATTGACTGCAGCACTTCATGCCTTTCTGGGGAGATATGTGACATGCAGGGAAGACTCCAAGTTCTTGTTCTGGGGGTGCTATGTACAAACTGTGACAATGACCAACAGCTGAACCTTGCAGAGGCCTGTGTCCATGCTGCCTGTCTTTACCTCCCAGCTTCCTTTCCCCATCCAATTCCAATTCCTGGTTATGATCATTGTGGTGGTTTGACTGAGCATGGCTCCCATAGACTCATATATTTGAATGCTTGGTCCTTAGTTGTTGGAACTGTTTGGGGAGGATTAGGAGGTGTGGCCTTGTTGGAGAAGGTATATCACTGGGGGCAGGCTTTGAGGTTTCAAAAGCCCATACAAGGCCCAGTCTCCCTGCCCCACATCTCTCAGAGCCTCCAACTTGCAGATAATATATAAGCTCTCAGCTACTACTTCAGCACCATGCCTACTTGCCTGACACCATGCTTCTTGCCATAATGGTCATGGATGCACCTTCTGAAACTGTAAGCAAGCACCCAATTAAATGCTTCCTTTTATAGGTTGCCTTGGTCATGGCATCTCTTCATAGCAATAGAAAAGTAACTAAGACAATTCTGTACCCACCCACCCCTGTCTGTCACATACCCCCATGCACATGTGCATGTGTACACACACACACACACACACACACACACACACACACACACACACACCTCCTTTTGTCTCCTCAGGGAGAGCCACAGGGCACACTGCAGAGTCAATATGGTGAGAGAGAACCTCTTGAGCCCCTTCACACAAACTGCAATCTGTGTCAGCCAGGAGTGGGCATGTGAATAAATTCTGAATGACAGGAATTCTCCCCAGTCTAGGACACTTTACAACTCTTTCATTTTGAGTGTTCAGACTTGGGAGGAGGATTGGAGAACTGGAAGCTGCCTTTGACTCGGCGAGTATGGTTTTCTAATCTTTTAATTACACTCTAGATATTCAAGTGAGAATACCATAGAACTGGGTGATATAGAGCAAAAGTCACTTATGTCTGGATGCCACTCTGGCTTTAGTTAATGTTTGGCTGCATACTGCAGACTTCGGAGAAGAACCAAGACCGTCGCTATGACCTGTTGATGGGTTAGTAAGAAGTTTTGAGGAGACTATAAGGAAAAATATAAAAATACAGGCATGCAATGTATTCAATAGGGAGGTCTAGGTCAGGTGACCCACATGTAACAGAGGTTACTTAATGAGGCCTGGAGGAATCCATAGCTGCTTACACCAAGAGCATGTGAATTTTTTCATTAAGTGTCTGTCAAAGACTGTTGAGTAGAGCTAGTGTGTCTTTTGAGCCGTGTGTCCCTGAGCACCCAGCCAGTGTCTACCACATACTACCTCTCAACAACTGCTGGTTAAATTAGTGAGTAACCAAATAAAGACTCCATTGAAATGAATTCCTGGGACCTACTGAGAATCTTTTCAAATATCCTGTGGAAAATGAACATTTGAATATCTCAGAGCTAAAATGTTTTCTGTAACAGTATAAATTAATATAGAAAGTAGGCCTAGCATCGGAGAGAGAAAAATTTAAAAGCAACTGTTATTTTAATTGACTACTGCTGAAATACATTCTTAAAAAAAAAAAAACTCCTTAAGTTTCATTTTATGCTTGGGGTGGGATTTGTAGAGGAGCATGTTTTTAGCATAAGGGCTAAAAACAAGCCCACGTCTGTTTGTTTGTAGAGCAGGTTATTTAAAACCAGGCATGGCAGTGCACGTCTGTAATCCAGTACTCGGGAGGTAGAGGCAGGAGGATCGGGAGTTCAAGTTGATCTTTAGCGACCTAGAGTTGGAGGCTAGCCTGGTCTACATGATATGCCGGCTGAATAAAAAAGGTAGATTATTTAAAAGTTAAAGCAAGTTTTTACTAGATTTCCATATGTGTGTGTGTGTGTGTGTGTGTGTGTGTGTGTGTGTGTGTGTGTGTGTGTGTGTTGGGCACTTTTCTAGGCAGGGTTTCTCTGTGTAGCCCTGGCTGTCCTGGAACTCACTCTATAGACCACACTGGCCGAGAACTCAGAGATCTGCCTGCCTCTGCCTCCAGAGTGCTAGGATTAAAGGTGTACACCACCACTGCCCGGCTAGATTGCCATTTAAATTTGCCCCAAACAAAGAAAACAATAAAGAGACAAACAAACCATAAAAGCCTCCTTTGTCTGCCTTTCCTTTCGAAGAGGGGACAACTGAAACAGAGCTGCCATGCTAGGAATAGAACCTAGAGCAGTGCCCATCCAAACCAGACAAGTGGTATGCCACCGAGCCATGCCCACAGCCTCCAATCCAAGAGGCCTGAGCTTGATTATGTGTCACGGGCACCCTCATCCTGAACTCTTTCAAAAAATATCTACAAAATTAAACCTTGTATTTTCTGATTTTTTATTCTTAAACTACAGAAATATAAAACTTAGAGATTATTATCTATTTCCTTATGCTTTGACAGTATCTATGAGCACAAGCATCACAGTATCAATGAAATTCTTTTACCTGAAAACACTTTAAATGTTTCCTAGTGATAATGAACAGTGTCTGTTCTCAGTTCTCCAGTATTGCAGCACAGAGTGCCTACTAAATGCTAATTCTGTGATAAGCAGAGAGTCCAAGACCCATCATGACCAGAGGGACAGTGGAAGGAGGAACCCAGCACATGCTAGCTATGGCTGCTAGTAGCTTCCTGTTGTCCTGATAAAAATGGTCAAGGGAAATCTGGGTTCAAATTCCAACTCTTCTATCAACCAGCCATCTAAACCCTCTGGAGTGCAGAACACTTTGCTGAGTAACTGAAGAACACTGGCCTCCCAAATTCAAATCAGTCAATTAACTAGAAGCGCAAAGCATCAAAGTGCTTTATGCAACATGCTATGTCATCAGCATTTCACACACCATCATCTATATATACACATAAGAATAGACATGCATATATATACATATACATACACACACTTACATACACACATATATGTATATATATATATATATGGAGAGAGAGAGAGAGAGATGATATAGACATACATTTTCAGAGGACTGCATTGAGTCTCCCAGAGGTTAACTATTGCTTTGAGGGCATTACAGTCATTATGGCGCCCGAACGTGGGGCTAAAGAAAAAAAGGGAAGAAAAAAAAAAGGGACTAAAGAAAAAGGACAAATGAACAGGGATAAAGGCCGGTGTTATGAAAAAAAAAATAAATAAATACTAAAGACAAAGTCCCTTAACCAAGAGGCGCTCCAGTAAAGTGTGATCTGAGAAGAATCCTCGCGTGGTGGTAAAGAGGATTCAGAACTCAACACACGGAGCGGTGACGTCGGTAAGTTCTCCAGGAACGGTGACGTCAGTAAACGCCCCACAGTTCCTAATTCTCTCTCTCAAATGAGCGGCAGCTGCCGGTTTGAGTTACTGGCGGGTTCCTGGGGCTTGGAAGAGAGAGGAAAAGGAACATAGACAGTTATATAAAGAAATAGAAAGTTTAAAAAAATAAAGTCGTTAAAGAGAAAGTAAAAGTAATATAAAAATAAGCCATGTAAAGATGGATATCACACAAAGAGTTTGGATTATATTGTCTTTGGGATTTTTAACTGCAGAAAAACATTTGATCGTAAAAGATGTTGAGTTAAACCAATATGTATATATTAAAGATATCTTGACTTTAAAATTTGGATATAAGGATGTGTTACTTTGGAAAGGAGACTCTGCTTTTATCTCTACAGAAAGCCAGAGGCTATGGATTTTTTCCAGATTGAGATACATCAGGTTTGATCAGCCAAGACCACCTGAAAGGTCTCCGATGACACCATGGCCCAGATGATCCAACATCCAGAATCGTTTCAAGGCAACTGGCTCAGACGATACGGTCTCACGGACTACTCCATGATCCTAAAATTTTCTTTGCATCCCCATAAGATACAGCGCCCCCCTCCAGCAGGAAGTAGTTAAGAGAAGCTACGCCCAAATTCCCAAATATACCAAGCTGACTTTGGAGATGTGTAAAAGTTAAAACCTTCCTTTTAAAAAAAAAAAAAAAGAAAGGGGAAGTGCTGTGGGATGTTCTGTATGTCCTGTGGGAGCCCATTCTCAGGTTCTTTGTGGCGTTACCCAGCAGGTCCGTATAGAGGATGATTAGGACCATGGGCCTGAGTGCAGGTGTTTGAGATGGTCTTCACTTGGCTGTGCTGGGGGATGGTCTGTATGCTCTGATTGGTTAATAAATAAAACCTGATCGGCCGTGGCTAGGCAGGAAAGATAGGTGGGACTAACAGAGAGGAGATATAAAGGGACAGAAAGGTAGAAGGAGACGCTGCAGCCGCCGCAATGACCAGAGAGGCTGCAGCCGCTGCCATGACCAGAGACACTGCAGCCGCTGCCATGACCAGCAGCATGTGAAGATGCCAGTAAGCCACCAGCCACATGGCAAGGTATAGATGTATGGAAATGGATCAATTTAAGATAAAAGCACAGTTAGCAAGATAAGGACAGTTAGCAGGAAGCCTGCCACGGCCATACGATTTGAAAGCAATATAAGTGTCTGTGTTTACTTGGTTGGGTCTGAGCGGCTGTGGGACTGGCGGGTGACAGAGATTTGTCCTGACAGTGGGCAAGGCGAAAAAATCAAGCTACAATGTAACTTAAGTAGAATTCTCCAGCTCTGTCTGATTGAATAAATCTTGCCACATTATGGCCAACGGTTTGCCACACACTAGAATGCTTTAAGAACCATGAGAAAGTAATACACCAAAAAAAAAAAAAAAAAGAAATGCATAAAAGATACCAAATGTGAAAAATAGAAAGAGTTCAGATATCATTTTTAATAAATGAAAACTGAAAGATATGGTGGTGGTGGTGGTGTTTTAAGTTCAAAAAAGAATTTACAGTGGTGCTAAGTACTTGTAGTCCTGGTTTCATGGAAGACGGAGACAGTAGGATCCCACATGTCTAAGTCTAGCTTGGACAACATTGTTGAGGGAATTTTGATTGCACTGTGACACTCTGAGTCTGGTAAATAACTTGACTTTGAATAAAGGAATGGAGCTAGTGACTAGCTAACCGGAATTGGCCATAGAAAAGCCAGTAATTTGGACAGAGAAGATGCTCAGGAAGCAAGGACTTGACTTTGAATTTGGGGCTTCCTTTTGGTTTGGGGACAAGTGAAGAGAGACATCTCTTGCTGGATCTCTGGCCAAAAAGCAAGGTCAGCTGGTTGCTTCTTAGCTTCTCTGATCTAGTAGATTTTCACGCCCCCACATCTGACTTCCAAGTCTTTGTTGATAAATAGAACAATAGAGATTTAGTTTAAACCTACATATCTGGCTGCAGCAGGGCTGGGGCTATAGGATCAGAAGGCCCTGCAGGATGCAGCCTGAGGGGCCAGTGGGATGTTGACTGAGGGGCAGTGGAGCCACAGACGATAACTAAAATATTAGTAGATTCTTGTGCAACCACTAAGCTGACTGAAAAACTACATTTAGCACCCAACATGGGGCACATAAATCTACATAGGGCCTGAAAAAGCTAGGAAAAAAAAAGTTATGAGCAGGCTCGGTGTTCACTGCATGCAGAGAGAGGTCCAGCTCTTTTAAGAAGCCCCACTCCTGAGCACTTGCATGGGGTTTATAAGCAGTGGGTGGAGTGCTACTCAGTTGCAAGAGACTAGATAGAAATGCCTACCACACAGCATGGCCTCAGAAACTTCCCAGAGCTGGGGTGGGTAGATCAGTTCCAGGCCTGGGCCACAGGCATGAGGCTCCACTCTCACCTACCTGAAGGTGGTGACCAGAGTGAGCTGCCAGGCCATGTGCGACGCTAGCCATGCAGCAGAGAGCCTAGCAAGTTAATGATTGGCTCACATGGTCAGGAAAACACTACAGGCTTGCAAAAAGTCAAGTCCAGACCTAAAAAAGCTCCAAATATATATAGTATCCTTTATAATGTGTTCAGATACTAAAGAAAGAAAAGAAAATAGATATAGACAGTCATAGAAAAATAAATAGTTTAAAAATAATAAAGGGAAGTTGTTAAAGGGAGAGTAAAATAATATAAAAGAAATAAGCCATGTAAGGATGGGGAATACCATAACACAGGACATGTGGATCATATACAGTGCCTTGTTAACTTTAAATTTTTTAATGCTAATGAACAAAAACCAATAGCTGCTGAAAGACATTGGATTATGGAAACTGCCCAGTTAAACCAACCTATGTATTTTAAGAATATCTTAACTTCAGAATGAAAGTCAGAAAATAAGTTGCACTGGGGAAGAGATTTTGCTTTTGTTTCCACAGGAAACAAAAAGCTATGGATTTCTTTAAAATTAATAAAGATCAGATGTGATTGAAAGAGACCCTCCTGAAGATCTTGGCAAGAGACAATAAGGAAAAAAAAAACTACAAAGCACAGGAACAGCCCTGAGACTGGATGAGACATAACAAATCTTATTGACTACAGAATCCTCATGTCTTATTATTACATGTCATCCTTTCATATAGCATAATTGGAGGTTGGGTTATACAGTCCAAGTGAACTTATAAAGTTGACAGATGTCGTTTACCTACTAAAACATAGAACAGAAAATCTAGCTGGTTTGTATACACTGCATATTTTGTATTTGTGTTAATGCAGATATATCATATATATATATATATTATTCTTAAAAGTTTATGTGTTTTCAGAAAAAAAGGACCAGACACTAGTGAAGACAGGTAGCCCAAGTGACCCAGCCTCTCAGAACATCTCTGTTGCAGTTTCCTCAAAATTCTGCATCCAGAACAACTTAAAAGCTTCTATCTGAGATGGCCCAGTCTCACAGACTACTCCAGCCAAGACTTCAGATATGCTCTACACTTTCCCATCATATAGAGACTACACACACAAAAAAAAAAATACAGCTAACTCTCCCAGGACTTGACCATATCCCAATTTTCTCAGGATCCTCTAAAGATGTCATTGCCTTCAGACAACAGGAAGCAGTCTAGACAACATGACACTCATATTCCCAAGAAGTGGAGTGGGTGGTTTATGGTCATTTAGTAGGTTATGGATATTTGTCATCATTTAGGGAAAGTGACTGCAAATTATTACTGGTCATGGTAAGGAAAGATTTGTTTTGACATACTGTATATATGTTTCTACTCTTGTTTAAGGTATTGTATCTATGCAGCTCATTTTAAAAATGTAATATAAAGTTCTAGTCCTTAAAGGCTATTACTACAAACCATTTAAGATAATTAAGAAATGTTGGTTAGTTGTTAGTCATCTATAACAATCAAACTTGTATTCATGTAGGTATGTTTTCAAGTTCAAACAGATATATTTTAGATAGACAGATGGTCTTCAAACACTTCAGAGACCTACAGAATATGGCATTTAATATGTTTTAATAACACATGTTTTTTCATGATAGTAAAACACACCTGCTCCTGAGAGCACCAATTTACTTTAAAAAAGGATGATGGCCATCAAACTCCATATGGAGTTTGCTTTCAATGTGGCAAAAGTAGCCATTTGGGCAAGAAACTGCCTTTCCTTGACTGCTGACAGCATGCTGTCCAAATTGGACAAGCAGGACACAAAAGAAAGTGACTGCCAAAATTTTCCAAAACAAGTCAGGACAGTCCTTCAAAATTCCTGCTTCACAAAAACATCTGTCAGATATTCTAGGTCTGTAGGTTGAAGAAGGATGCCCCAACATTATAGAGGAACCTTGGGTAACTATCTAGTCAACCAGCTATTTCTGTCATTTCTATAGTTTTAGGAAGTTGCTTACTGTTTACTGAGGTAATATTTTATTCTTCTTGGGTCTCTGATAGGGGTTAAAGACTAGATAGGTACACCATTTTCTTTGTTACCAAATTAAAAAGAAAAACTTACAAAAGAGATGTAAATTTATAAAAGTTGAGAGACATAAAAGCTTAAGTTTTATCTAAGGAAATATTTTGAGGTTTAAAAAGATAGTTTTGTGTTGGTAATACAAACTATAATAGAAAATGGGTTAGGTATAAAACTTTGGACTCATCAAATAGGATAAATAATAGAGTATTTTCTCCAAAATTGTCAAATACAAGTGAACTGGACATTATAAATACAATTCTTACCTGATAATTGTCCTTAGTATATATAGTTTTACTGTGTTAGAATTAAACCCTTTTCTTTTTATTTAGACAAAAAGGGAGAAATGTTGCAGAATATTTGTACACTGTATGAAGATGAATTGATGTGATTGGTTTAATAAAGAGCTGAATGGTCAATAGCTAGGCAGGAAAGGATAGGTGGGGTTTCCAGGGAAAGAGAGGAAGAGGAAGAAGAATCTAGGCATGTGGATTTTACCAACAGACTCAGAGCAAATCAGATGTGCTGTACTGAGGAGAGGTAACTGAGCCACATGGCAGAATACAGATTAAAAAATATGGATTAATTAAATTATAAGAGCTAGTTGGAAGCAAGCCTAAGCTAAAGTCCAAGCTTTCATAATTAATAATGTCTCTGTGTCGTTATTTGGCACTTGGCAATTTAAAGACAGTCTGACAAGAAAGCTTGCTACACAACATAATGAGACATTGCCCACCAAAAATAAACAAACAAAAAATAATAACAGTAACAACAAAAATGACTGTGTACCTGACAATCTGAGAAGAGCTTGCACAGTGCTGTCCCTTATACTGGTTTTCCATCTCTAATGCTATAAGAATCCTCTTCAAGTTAGTAACTCAACTTCAAAATCCTGAAGTAAAATATTTAAGTTCCCCTTCCCCGTCACAACACCTGAAGACTGGACATCTTCTCATGAGCAGCTGTGGCTTAGCATGGACATAACTCTTAAAAGTGTCAGTTTAACTAATTTCTGATTCAAGATCCCTTCTAGCTACTTCTGGCGAGAGGGCCAACCCATGAAAACCTTGCCCTGCCTGTTGTAATTTGTGGCCCAATGATCCATTCTATTAGTGCTTCTGTCTGCTCCAGATCTACTTGACATTGGTAAGAGTGAGAAAACCTTGGAGGCTTATTAACTTCTGAGTTGTGGTTTTCCTAGTGAGCTAGTCATGGGGAATGATAATGTCACAAAATGTATCATGGCATCAGCATTCTGCACCATAATGATACACCCAATCTGGGTTTTCAAAGACGTCTATCCCCAAGCAATGCAATTAACCTATACCACACTAGTTAAAGATTTTTCTTCAAACAGATTTGTCCTCCTAACATTTCTCACCAAAGATAATATATAATCTCAAAAGTGGAAGCAATTTAACATGCATTTTGTTTTCTATTAGCCTGTAAGCTCCTTGAGAGCAGTCTCCCCTTATCTTACTATTGTAAAATTTTGGTGTGGAGAATAATGGCTGACACAGAGTAGACCATTATGAAATAAATATTAAATAAATGAATCTGCTTAGTGTTACTAGACCTATATATCCCTATGGCATATATATATATATATATATATATCTCAAAAGAAACACTAATGATCTCAACTTTTAAACATCAAATCTAGTTGTTTTTTTCCAGCCAAATGTGGCTAGCTACAAGTAGTTAAGAATTATGTACTATCCCATCTCAGTTCCTTTATTTGACAACAGAGATTTGGAAACCATATACATATAGTTATGTACCTGTAAAGAAAAGGATATTGCAAATACATGAAATACTAAGATCATTCTTAAATGTATTTCATCTGTTTTAAGAAAATTGTCTTAGCACTTTTAGGTTTACTTTTATCTTAGTGTGGAAGCTGTTTTTCACTGGGACAACTGAGGGTTTCTGTGTGTGGCAGAGATGCTTTATTGTCCACTAAAGATTTGTGGAAGCCATTTCTAAGGTACAGAATTGTCAGTGGATAGTGGCTGCCAGGTCAATGACCCTATTTCCTGCCCCTTTACATCTAGGTGAGATGGAAGATAACAGAGATTGGCTACCAAAGAGATGTAGAAAAACTATCAGTCATCTCCTGGTGTTGTCAGGGATTGGTTCTTGAACCCCTTCCCTAGATTACCAAAACCTATAGACTCTGAAGTCCTTTGTATAGGATAGTATAGTATTTGCATATCTTTGGTGCATCCGTATATTTCACATCCCTGTAGATCACTTACAATCTCTGGTACAATGGCAATGCTATATGAAGAGCTGCTTTACTATATTGTTTAGGGAAATCAATCTGCATGCATCCACTACGGGTGCAAACGCCATAAGGCTGACGGCAAAGCACATGTCAGCAACAATTATAACTAACATTTCTTTCAAATACTGCTGATCCATAATTGTGAACGTGTGGATCTGGAATCCATGGAAATGAAGTGACATGTATGCCTTTTCTGCCTGAGTGTCGGGGACAAAGAAGCTAAGGATGTGGGGCAACTGGGAACATTTGTTACATCCCTGCACTTCTTTCTCTTCTAAAACCAGTCTTTAAGAAACACACACCAGCCCGTTGGTGCTGGCACACAGCTTTAATCCTGGCACTCATGAGTCAGAGGCAGTTGGAGCTCTGAGTTTGAGACCAGCTTCGTCTACAGGGCAGGTTCCAGGACAGCCAGAGCCACACAGAGAAACTCTGTCTCAAAAAACAAAAACAAATTCAGAAAACTGAGGCAGAAGAATGGCAAATTCCAGGTCCAGACTAGCCTACACAGTGAGATCTTGTCTCGGAGCACAAAATGACAAACTAACCAGAATTTCCAGTTAACATTACATTTCAATTGGACAGACTTGATCTGACCGTAAGTATATTTCAGATATTGCTTGGAACATCATTGTGGTGCAAATGTGAAATATTTCCCACAAACTCCTCTGTGTGAACATTTGGTTCCCAGCTGGTCAAGTGAGTCCCAGGAAAGGCGCAAAGCTACATAAGAGAAACCCTGTCTCGGAAAACCAAAAAAAAAAAAAAAAAAAAGGAACATGCTAGAACCTTTAAAAGAGGAAGCCTTCCTGGAGGAGTGGGTCGCTGGGGAAGACTGTGAGGGTTCAGAGTTGGGCCCCACTTCCTACCCACTCTCTACTTCCTGTCTACAGATACAATGTGACCGGCTACTTTAAGCTCCTGCCACCATGTCTCTCCCCACCCCGCCCCCAATAATGGACTGTGTCCCCTTGAACTAGGAGCCCAAATGAACAGTTTTTCCTCAGGTTGCTTCTGGAGCAAGTCAGATTTTTGTTAGAGCAAGACATATTGCTACTAAGATTGTATTTACTATTTATCTGAAATCCATATTTAACAGAGCATCCTGATTTTATCTAGGAACCCTGTTTCCTCACTGACACAAATTTAACTAGTCTCTTTCAAAAATAAAACAAACCAAAACCTTTTAGGTTCTTGTCCTATTTATCATTAAACTTAGCACCTGGAAAATTGTCTGGCTTGTGGTTTAGACTTATGTTTTGGGGATATTTTTGTATATTTTTATATTTTATATTTATATATATTTATATATATATATATATATATATCACACACACACACACACACACACAGTGACCTTTCTCACAAACTGTTCTATAATATATAATTAATCATTAAGCCACTGTCATGCTATAATGGATTTTGTTTTCTGGTGGAAAAGTTGTAAGTATGAAGAGGAGCTTGTTTAAGAAAAGACAGGATGAACTAAAATTTTAACTCTTTTGAGATTTTTTTTAAATAAAAATTTAAAAGATCTATTCTGTTAAGATAAATGCACCAGGGTTTGTTCTCACAATATTATTCATGGCTTTGTTCATAATACTAAAATTTCAATCTTGAACCATCTTGTGACAGCCAGATTTTAAAACTACTTAGGTTACAAAGAGAGAAGGAAGGAGATAGTAATTCAGAGAAAGAGAGAGAGAGAGATCTAACATTGACTAGTTAATATTAAATGTGTGTGGTTGCCTTTTTGTGTGTGATACTAATGATGGAGCTCAGAGTCTGGTGTATGCTAGGCTAACACTCTACCATAAAGCTTCTTCTCTAGTCTTAAATGTTTTTAAAAGAATGAGCTCTGAATAAACAAGACTCAAAGAACTATTAAAAGTGAAATCTGTTATTTTGATGCACATAAAGTTTTAGCAATACAATCCATAAAAACTCCTTCCAGTTTGTCAAACAGTTTAAAGGACCTATTATATGAAAAAAGTCACCATCCTGAGTGATATCCTATTGGGTTGTATGAAGCATTTACTTGAACAAGCTGGTCATGGTGGTGCACACCCATAATCCCAGCACTTAAGAGGCAGAAGCTAGGGGACCACAACAAATCCAAGGTCAGCCTCCTGTACTCAACAAGTTCCAAAGGAATTCTTTGAGTTGAAAAAAAAATTGCCTTCACCTAACTACAGATGTTTCAGACACCACTGGAAAGGCTCAAGGGGGAAAAAACCTTTATAAGGTGTACATAGAAAACAAGACAAAGAAAATATTTGATCAGTTAAACTTCCCAAAAGTTACTGAGCATTCCAACTGGTAAAGCCCCTACTTAGAGTCCATTTCGGATTGAGTCACTTACTCTGAACTGGCTTGTTCACCTATGTGGGAACTCAGATTGCTGGCACTGGTGCAGCCTAATGGGTTCCCAGGTAATTTTTTTTTTTAAGCTGGGGGAAATAAACATCTTCAAAAAACCATCTTAACTAGTCTCCACCCTTGGTGGGGGGATATCATCAAGGGAAGTGAAGAATGGAAAGCAATTGAATCATTACTTTAAAAGCAAAGTAAAATATACCACAAAGGGGGCAGGAAACAATAGCAGACATTAAGAGATGTTCCACTCTCATGAACTCTAGGGAAAGTGCGAAAGAGGGACATGGCCTGAGCTAAGTCATGAAGTAAAGAACTCCAAGGTCTGTTTGAGGAAGCAGAGCAGACACTGAAGGTAGACATCCGAGTGATAATCACAAACATGTCCAGAAATTGGAAAGGGAAGCGAATTAGACAGGTAGAGGACTGGTGTAGAACTCAGAGCTGGAGAGTATGTCTAGCCTGTGCAAGGCCCTGGATTTAATCCCTGCTGCTGCAAATGAAACAATTAAGAAGGAAGGGAAGCACATTTCTAAAATTGAACGTTCTAGGATTACATACATGAATGCATGCACCCATTAATACATTCATATACACGGACACAGAGAGAGGACATCTTTTAGATTGCTTTCCTCATTGTTAGAAACTGCCCATCACGAAGTGTGTTCATCTCTCTGCCAGGTATACCCATGAGCTCCATTAAAGCACTGCTGTTGAGCCCTGGGAACATCTTCCATGTGCTTTTTGTTAAATAATATGTCAGAATATCAAGAGAGCTGAATTATAATGCTCAGTGCTGGAATGCCGACTCTCCAGCTACATATGCCTCCCAGCTACAATTTCATGTTTTTTGAGAGACTAATCCAGGCATTACATTATTGTCAGTGCCTCCCAAAATATTCCTTGCCAATTATTCTGCTTGTTTTCAAAGGTTCGCTTAGTACAGGTATTTCCTGTTTTATTTCAAAATTAATGATAAATGATAGGCCTTTGAAGGTTTAGAGAATGAACTGTGATCCAAGAAACAGCTTTTTCTTTTTTTATTGGATAGGCATTGCCTAAAGAGTTCCAACAATTTTCCTTCTCTCAAGCTGAAAAGGTAATTATTTTTTTCCATAGTCATACATTCTTGAGGACTTAAAAATATATTTTGAGAAGTTCATTTGTAGAATATACTTTCAAAATGAAAACATCAGCTATTCTCTCACAGTGACGGAAAGTCTCACTTTTTACATTTCTTTGGCTCTGAGGCACTGTCTGTTAATAGCTACCATCCCAGGGCCTCATCACTTTGATATGGGCTAGTCCTTTCATTCTTCCTAATTGCCATGAAAACTTGAACAAGGAGGAAGGTGTTTGAACTCGCAGCTACCCGGGGTAGGTAGGACCAGTCAGGTCTTTCAGTGTCAACGTCGCTGGACAGTGGCGAGAAGAGACCGGTTTCCTTTGTTTTTCCTTAGGAGACGGTAGTGCTTCAAGAACTAACAAAACCAATTCCACTGCTGGCTTTTAAGAGGTAGAGGCTACCGGAGCAAGGCCTGGGGCCCTTTAAAGAACAGTTAGGAAATTTATTCCTAGAAAAAAGAAAAACAAAAACAAAAAGCAAAAACACCCGTACTTGGAGTACAAAAATTAACTTCTGTTCTCTGTTGGGACAAATTAACCACAAGGAAGGATTTCTCCTTGCACCTAATCATAGCCTACCTTACCCTAAGACAGACCTGTGGGCCAGCCAGTGCCTTTTCTGACTCACATCCATGGTCTGGAGTCTGTGGTGCGTTCAAGATCGGGAAGCATTCTGGCCATGGGTGAGAGTGACGGGTTCTATTTGCCTGCAAACCTGGGCAGAAAACCAGAGAATCACACCTGGTGCTCTGTTCCTTTCCAAAGAATAGGAAAGCAGGGCATGCTGAACTCTAGCTCCCTAACACAGCCAAAGCTGCCTGGCGCGGCACACATCTTTGTTCTATCCTGAAAGATCACAGTGACCCAGGGCCATACCTTAACCTACTGCAGAGCCTCCTTCGCTCTGGGCCATTGCCATGGCCTCTAAAACTACAGAAGCTAAGTAATGTGTTAAAACCTGAAAAAACAAAAAAACGAAACCCAGCACGAACAAGCGTTCTCTCTCTCTCTCTCTCTCTCTCTCTCTCTCTCTCTCTCTCTCTCTCTCTCTCTCTCTCTCTCTCTCTCTCTGATTCTCTCGTGCATGTATGCATGTATATGCCAACACACACATTCATATTCTAAAAGTAAACCTCTCAGGAAAATTAGGAGAATATTAATTTTCATTAATTATAATCTTGTGTTCCTTTGGGCAGAAGTCAGAAATGCTAATACCCCGGTGATAATGATGTCCCTGCATATATTGAAATTATTGAAGTGCTGGTCACAACCACCTGATAGGTTGGCAGTTAGGTCTCCATGCTGAGAAGTAGGAGGAAAAGTAGTAATGATTAAAAAGACATTCGAGTGCTACTCTTGCCTCTGGCTGGTTTACTTTGGACATCACAAACCCCTTTTTTTCACGATCTAATATTTGGGAGTATGCTTGAGAAAACAGTGCTTCAGGAAAAGCTCAGAACGACCTCTTTTTGGCTGACTCATTCTGACTTTAAAGTAATACATCTTTACAGAACAGGGAAAAAGTTCAAAGTCTGTTTTTATTTTTCCCATAGTTCTTAGACAGAAAAAAAAATTAATACTGTAACCCATACATTTAATTCCTGATCTTATTTCAGTAAGACAAGCATGGCATCCTTTGTTATGATAAAAAATACAATAGATAATATCAGTCCTTTCTTTTCTTTGTGTGGGGCTGAAGAGCTGAGCCCAGGGCCTCATGAGTGCAATGCCAGGGCCAAGCTCTCTCCCCTGCCCACTGCCTTTTCCTCACAATCTTTCTGGGGTTTCTGCAGCCTCCCAAGCTGCACAGTGCAGTTTTGTTTTTGTGAGTTCCTGCTAGCTTGAAATTTGGTAGATGGATGTGTTTCATTTCACAGAACTTGGAAGATTAAAGTATGTACACCATACCATTGACATCTATTCAGGATTTCGGTGGGCAACTCCTATGAGTTCTGAAAAGGCTGATTCTGTGATCATACACCTATTAGAAGTTATGGCCATCATGGGAACACCTGTAAAAAATAAAACAGACAATATATCTCCAATAAAATGAGACAGTTTTTGCTTATTACAATATAAAGCATGTTGCAGGTATAGCACACAATCCTACAGGCCAAGCAGTCATAGAAAGATCCAATCGAACTTTAAAGGAAATGCTAAATAAACAGCAACAGGTAACAATGACTCCTAGAAATAGATTTCATAATGCTTTATTAACCTTGAATTTTCTCAATGCTGATAAGAAAGGAACAACAGCTGCAGAGAGACACTGGACAACAGAAAAAACCATCTGAGCTAAACTAACCGGTTTATTTCAAAGATATATTGACCTCAGAATGGAAACCAGGATACATCCTACACTGGGAAAGGTATTTTGCTTTTGTTTCCTCAGGAGAAGAAAAGCTATGGATACCAACAAAATTAATAAAAATTCGATTTGAACAGGAGAAACCCCTTGATGAGGAGAAGTAAAAGCTCATCCACCAATGTGATGTCTCTACAAGTTGTAAGAAAAATATAACAAACAAGGGTTGAGGCAGGGTCCTGTTTTTTTTTTTTCAGGATAATAGGAATACTCATCTTCAAGAAACCATAAGGCCTTGGACACCCAGAAGTCTACAGAAAAAGGGAAGAACCTATTGGTACCAATATGCTCCACAGGGTAATATCTCACTGCCTAACATCTTTATCTCTTTAACTCTAGAAAAGTTATGGTTCTGATTCAATTAAGCTGACTTTGGAGTTGGAATTTGGCTCTCCCCTTCTCTAAACACAAGCATATTGCTAAAAGAGAAAGTTACAAGATTTTGTCTCATATCAGAAGAGCCACCTGGTGTGGGACAGAAGAAAACCAATAAAAAAAGGACCATTGTCATCAAGATTATATTTCTCTGCATGCTTATTCTTGATTTCTCGG
Organism: Peromyscus maniculatus bairdii; assembly: GCF_049852395.1. NCBI lineage: Eukaryota > Metazoa > Chordata > Mammalia > Rodentia > Cricetidae > Peromyscus > Peromyscus maniculatus. The sequence continues at coordinate 105,627,203 of NC_134853.1, forward strand.
AATTCCTTCTTACATGTCATGTCATCTTTAAGTCAAAACTTTCCATTTTGATATTTTTAGTGTTCAAGTTTTTCACAGTGAAAATAAGTTTTCCCAATAGCAATCTCTGAAGTCTCCAGAAGGAAGATGGGGCCCCATAATGACTCTTCTCGGTCCAGAAAGATGCCATGGTACTTAAGAACATTACTCAATGATCAGCTTTGGACTGAAAACTCTTCAGGACAGTTCTAAGATGAGATGGTCCATCATACTACACTTCTAGACAGAATCTCAGACAACCTTATCCATGTCTGAGACTGGCTGCAGACTCTATGGCTAGCCCTATTGAGACTTAACATTAAAAGCTTTTTTACAGGACCCTACAGATATATCATCACCCCCTAAACAGCAGGAAGTAATTATAAGAAAATGACACCCCTCTCCCAAATGTTTCATTTTTTTCAGGGTTGTGAATGGATGGTTGTAGGGTTGGGAGTGGAACAATAAAATTTGGACTAAGTATTCTTTTTTAGAAAAGAAAGGGGGAATGGATAGGTATAGGATATTAAGGTAGATTATTGTATTTACTAGTAAACTAATTCAGTAAATTATCAGCCTTAGATAATTTGCTCTGATATGGATTCTTGTATATTGATACAATTGTAAACTATTCTTACATTCCTTTTTAAGATAATTTATATATTGATAAAAATATAAAACTATATTTATTGTATTGTATACATATTCCTACTCCTATTTGAAATATTTTGTATATTGATACAAATGCAAAATTATGTTTGTCATACTATATGTGTATTCTACCTTTGCTTAGGATATTTGTATATTGATACATATTTAGAATAATTGTCATATTGCATATTGCACTATATAAACATTCCTACCTCTGTTTAAGCTATTTTGTGTATTGTCACAATTTTGAGGTAATTGTCCTTATATGGTACATCTGTTTATCTTGTTAATGTGAAGTCTTAGTCCATATGTTATGTCAGTAGATAAGACTTACTGAGCTATAGTCACTCATGCTTGTCATTTCTATAGTTATGTTAGTTAGGTTCTGAAGACTTACAGAAACATATGTCAGATGGATAGGTAATCTTCAAACTCTTCATAGACCTAGAGAATATGGCATTTAAATGTTTTGATAACTTAGAATTTTGTTGACATGAGACCTGATTGCTCCTGACAGCACCAATTTAATCCCAAGAGAATGTTGGGCTTCTGAGACATTTTTGTCTAGAAGTTTGTCTTCTTTTTGCACAAACTGGCCTACTGAGCAAAGAACTACTCTTGCCTCAACTGCTGACAGTGTGAATGCTGTCCTTTCTGGATGAGCAGGGCACAAGGAAAAGTGACTTCTGAACTCTGCCAAGACAGAGTAAGATAATCTTTCAAAATTCCTGCTTCTAAAAATGCTCTGTCAGATATTCTAGGTCTGTAGCCATTTTGAATGCACCAACGATGCTGAGAAACTTTAGGTGACTGTCCATGCTGCCAGCTGTCTCTGTCTGCTCTCACAAGATTCCTGAAAGTTGTTTGCATCCTTCTCCTGTTTTCTCAGGTATTATTATGTTCCTTCTCAGGTCTTTGATGAAGTTGAAGACTAGATAGTTACAATTATGATCTTCTCATATCTTACCTAGAACATAGTAGTACTAAAGTCAGAATCTTCAAGATAGGACAGCTATTGGAGTAATCTCAGTAATTTGGCACTTACCTACGTTCTGGACATCTCTGGACATTTAGCATGTCTTTCTTGTTTGATGTTATTCTTGTTGGTTGTAGTTCCATTTTGTTTATGTTATTACCCTTTGGCTTCCTAGACAATACTTGATAATCATTCTTACTGTATATAGTTTGCATTAAGATTAGAACCTTCTTATTTAGATAAAAAGGGAAAAATGTAGTGGTATTTGCTCCACCCATGACCTTGGGCTATACAGCCCAAAGGAGGCGGTGCTTCCTGCCATTGTATGTGACCTCTTATAAGGAAAAAGAGAAGGAGCATGTGACCCTTGTCCCTGCTCCTGCCTGCAAGATGGATTTGCTCCAAGTCAGAACAGTAGACTTCTGCTGTCTACTCCATTCTGTATTTGTGAGTGTATTTCCTCAATTCATATCTTAATAAATTCCTTACCCATCAAAAAAAAGATTTCTGGGTTACATGCGGTGTGTAGCCCAGAAACTTTTTTTTCAAATGTCATACTAGCAAAAGCTAAACCCACTGTGCAGCAGCATACTACACAGCTTAGAGATGCCTCTGTGTACTGCAGGGGGAATCCACCATGCTGCAGATCAAGCCCACATGCTGCAAACCCACCATACTGTAGCTCAAGCCAGCAGGCAGCAGCTGACCTGAGAAACACACTAGGAAGCTGTTTTTAACTCTGTCTTAGCATCTTTTTTTAAGTTCTCTCAAGTTTTAGGTGGAAAGTCGAGCTGCACATTGGGCGCCAAATGTAGTTGGAAGGTTTCTCCAGTCCCCCCTGGCCTGAGGTCCTGCGGCTGCTCATAAAATAATCACTCAGAGGCTTAATACTATTTACAAACTTACGGCCATGCACTATGGCTTCTTGCTAGCTAGCTCTTATATCTTAAATTAACATTTCTATTAACCTACAAATTGCCATGTGGCCGTGGCTTACCAGTATTTTCACATCTTGCTTCTCCGCTCACGGCGTCTCCCCACTCTCCTTTCTTCTCCCTCTATCTCTCTTGGATTTTCCTGCCTGGCTCCATCCTGCCCTGCCATAGGACCATGCAGCTTTATCTATCAACCAGTCAGAGCAACACATATTTACAGCATACAGAAAGACATCCCACAGTAGAGAACTGTGTCTTGGAAAGGACATAGGCTTGGATTAGATATATGTACAAGGTGTTTGATGTCTCTGAGCTCAAGTCCCCCCCCCCTGTAAAGTGGCAATTATGCCTGCCTTATAGTCTTCATTACTATGCAAAGAGCTATTCTTGTAAAACAACTCTCATTATTCTTTGCATATAGTAGGTACTCCAGCACTTTCCACAGATACCCTGGTATAATTAGCAGGCTGATATTCTCTATTATCTGGCCACTTTTTGTTTGTTTTGTTAATGTTGTTGTTTTTGTTTTTGAGACAATGTTGGCATTTAAGCTGGCCTTGAACTTGAGATTCTTCGGCTTCTGTCTTCCCTGTGCTAGGATTACAAGCATTTGCCACCACACCCTTGTAGATGTAACCAATCGTCTTATTAAAATAAGAAACACAGAGCCAATTTAAAAGAGAAAGCCGAGAGGTCAGAGCTCAGAGATAAAATCTTACCTCCTGCAGTGCTCCTAGCTTCCCCGAGAGAGAGAGAGCTACTTCCTGTTTGTCTGTGTTTAAATAGTCTTTCTGTTCTGCCTTCTCATTGGTTGTAAACCCAACCACATGACTGCCTCATCACTGCCTGTAAGTACCGCCCTCCAGGTCTTAAAGGCGTATGTCTCCAATACTGACTGTATCCCTGAACACACAGAGATCTACCTAGCTCTTCTAACCACCACGCTCTTGCTATGACTCTAATAGCTCTGACCCCAGGGCAACTTTATTTATTAACATAAAATTAAAATAACATTTCAGTACAAATACAATATCACCATACACCCTACTTCAAGTCACTTTCCAAAGTACAATTTTCCAGGGGCAAATTTTGTTTCCTCAGCTCTCCATTGTAGATTTTACTGCTAGATGGCCTCAGAGCTGACCTCTTGCGCTACCTTGTTACTTTCCAGTTTGCTCAGAGTCCACTTCCATTTATCTTGCCATTCATGACTTAGGGCTCATCATCTCATGCCTCTGCTTCTCTGTTACTCAGGGCTTCTCTGTAAGAAAACCAGAAAGCTCCTGAATCAGAACTGGATCTGTTCTCCTCATTAGCTGAACATCAGGAAGATTGGAGAAACACTGAAGCTATTTGACTCATGATGATTTGAATTCAATACCAAATTAAGGATTCAGGAGTTGCATCCACAATTAATCTAAGGCACCTCCAACTCAAAGTTATGAAGAAATTAATTCTCCTTTGTTTTATTCTATATATCTTATATGGATCCCATTTTCTTCTAAGTCACTGCACATAATTTCAGCCTTCTAACTCTCTCAGCTTTTCCTTGGAGTTTTCAGAATCTCATATCTCAGCTCTTGGGCCAGAGAGATAGCTTAGTTGATAGAATGCCTGCTTTGAAGTATGAGGACCTGAGTTTGAATCATTAGCACCAACATAAAAACCAGACACAGTGGTACATGCCTATAACCCTAGCAGTGTGGAGGTGGGGTGGGCATGGGAGGGGGTAGGGCAAAACAGATAGATCCCCATAGTCCTCTGGCCAGCAAGCCTAGCCAATCTGTGAACTCTAGGTTCAATGAGAGCTCTTGTCTTACAAAGTAAGGTAAAAAGTGATCAAGGCCGGGCGGTGGTGGCGCACGCCTTTAATCCAGCACTCGGGAGGCAGAGCCAGGTGGATCTCTGTGAGTTCGAGGCCAGCCTGGGCTACCAAGTGAGTCCCAAGAAAGGCGCAAAGCTACACAGAGAAACCCTGTCTTGAAAAAAAACAAAAAAAAAAGTGATCAAGGAAAACATATATACATACACACCACACTTAAGCACACCTGCACATGCACACACATGCATAAACATGCCCATACACAACTTTAATTTTAACTTTTGTGTTCCACCCTCTTCTGTCTCTTCTCTAGTCTAGAAGGAGCTACCATCATTTGCCCTAAGTAGCCTCTGTCCTCCTTCCTAACCAGGGGCACTGAAAGACTGCTCTAGATTTTTCCTCTGTGACTTCTACTCTGTATGGCCCCATTTTCCTTTGCCTTGACATTCTAGTTGGTCTTGGCTGTCGTGGCAATGTCTTCTCCTGGTTCACCCCCAGCTGCATTCAAACTCTACCAGGAGCTGGTTGCCTGCCTGGGCTCAAGCCCTGCCTGACCTCTCCCCCTCTTGGCAGGGCCAGCCCCCAGGGTGTGGTGACAGAGGGTTTCACTGTTGCCACCCCAGTGCTGCCAACAGGACCTGCCAAGGTTGCCGTAGAACTGGGCAGCCAAGTTCCAGGCCTTCAGCAGGCTGTGGAAATACTCTGGCCTCTAGACATAGGCTGGACTCAGCCAGATTTCAAGGTTGGTTCTGTGGGACTGTGATGTAGCTCCCCACAACTTGGATAATGGCTTTCATAACGAAACATTGCATGAGGCTTTCAGAAGCAATGTGGTAGAAGTGTTCGTGTGGAGGGGCCAGGGAAGAAGGCGGTCAGTGAGACAAGCTGGCAAGAGGGGGAAACTCTTATGTTTGATGTAGGACCATCTCCCTGAGCTCCACTTTACACTTCCAGCTCTGTTCTCGCTAAACTAAAACTGGCATGTGCTGCCTTCTGGATAGCTCTCCTCCTCTCTTCCTGCTGGCTTGTTTTGGAAGAAAACTTACCTCTTCTCCAAAACCTGTCTGCCACTCCACACTCCCTTATGTTTGTTATAATTTTCCTTGTCACCCCGGCTGGAAACTATGGTTTCAAGCTGGTTTCTGCTCCCCACTTATCATCCTTTGACTAGTGTGTTTGAATGCCTCCTTCCATTTACTGTATTGATTACATAGACAACATACTGCAATAAATCAATAATGCTACACATATATGAAGTATGGTGTACAGAGGTACCTGGACATACAACTTGCTTAAGTTAATACTCTACTCAAAACCTTCAGTGGATTCTCAGTGCTTAAGAAACCTGCCTCAGGACAGAGGCTGTGGCCCAGTAATAGAGCACTTGTCTGGTCCATATGAGGTCCTGGAATCAATTCCCTATAAAGGAAAAAATAAAAACTTTCAATCATACCTTTTTATTTCATATTAAAAACCCATTGTAGCCTAGGTCTTAGTCACATTTCTGCTATGCTGTACCTCTGGGGAATTCATTGCCTCCATTAGGTCCCTTTATATCTTACATGCACTGAAGTATTTTCAATGGTATGGTGTGTTCTGAGAACAATGTTCACCAAATTCCTGCTTCTTAACCCACTTGGACTGCCGTCCCCATCTGATTTTCACCTCAAGTTTAGGTCAAACTTTGTTCCCACCCCCAGGCTGCTGCAGATCTCCACCTTCTCTCCACCTAGTCTCTTTCCCCCTTATTTCCTCTAATGTCTAGATAACTTCTAGGTACTACATTCAGTCTGTTCTTTTTATTTTGTCCTTCTATGCAACCTGCTTAGTTAGGGTTTCTATTGCTGCCATGAAACACCATGACCAAGAAGCAAGTTGGTGAGGAAAGGGTTTATTTGACTTACACTTCCAGATCATAGTTCATCATTGGAAGAAGTCAAAACAGGAACTCAAGCAGGTCTGGAATCTGGAGGCAGGAGCTGATGCAGAGGCCATGGAGAGGTGCAACTGGCTTGATCCCCATGGCTTCCTCAGCCTGCTTTCTTAGAGAACCCAGGACCACCAGCCCAGGGGTGGCACCATCCACCATGGGATGGGTCCTCCCCCATTGATCACTAACTGAGAAAATGCCTTACAGCTGGATGTCATGAAGGCATTTCTTCAACTAAGGCACCTTCCTCTCTGATGACTCCAGCTTGTGTCACACAAAACCAGTTGTGTTGACACACAAAACCAGCCAGTACACACACTTCATGTCAATAACTTCTTTACTGATGTGTCTTCCTAAAAAATGGATGCATGCCTGTAATCTGAACACTCAGGAATCTGCCGCCAGGAGGATAATAAATTCAGCTTCATGGGATCCTGTAACTCTCTTCTGGCAACATAAAGGTGAAAGAAATTATATATATATATATAATCTCTTCCAGGCCAGTAGTTCTGAGTCTAAGTCCCCAATAAGTAGCATCAGCATTACCTGGGGACTTCTTGAAAATGTAAATGTTTAGGGCCAGAAATGTGAACTTCAGTGGGAGAGCTCCTTGCCTAACATGCACACACCCCCCTCCATATCTATTGGGTCTAAATTCTGGGTAGGGCCCAGGAATTATCTCTCAACAGCCTCCACCTCCTGGGGTATGATTCTTACAGACTTTCAAGTTTGAGAGCATAACTCCTGGCCGTGGATTTGGGACTGGGTAAGCTGCATTTGCCTTTTGATTTTCCAAGGACACTACAAGATATTTGGCATTTTGCTCTTTCTGACAACATCTCTGGCAGCTATGGGAAACTCATCTTTACTTGTATTTTTACCCCACTTCTCTTAAAAAATTATTGCAATCAACTTACAAAAGGATAAAAACAGAAAATCACAATGAAGACAAGGAGGAGACAGACATGCTAAGCACAAACTTCACTGTGGTTCCCAGGGTATCTCAGAGTTTACCAGACTACAAGGAAAAGAAGGAAGCCAATGTCCCATTTCCACTAGAGAAGGTTAAAATTCTGTTCATAAATCCCAAGTGAAATTCCCCTCGTGGAACGTTCTAGAGGAGGCCACTTGAAGAACTAGAGATCAAACCAACAAAGGTCTCATCCCAGGTACACCTCCTGTGCTTCCTTACGTTTGTGCTGACTTCCTCCTGGTATAAAAACTGTGCTCAGCTCAGCACACAAGAAAGTCTGGCTGTTACTAACCTTACAACAAGAAGCACTGCACTATTTCTCATCACTTGGTGGCTGCAAAAGAAGAGTTCATTTTCTCCTGCAAGCCAGCCACCGAGAAAATAATGCAGTCTTGTCTTAGATTATGATTCATTGCAGCTGGACCCTGTTGGAGACAGGAAAGGTGTGAGATGGGTGGGCCATTATCCACTGGAGAGAGTAAACATCTAAAGGGTGGTGACTCTGACAGGCCCCAGGCCCTGTCTGACTGGACCCAAGGTCATTGAACCTGAACGAGGTGAGCGCAGTATTCTACACCAAGGAAAGGCAACATTCTGTGTGGTTGGACTTCGAGAGAGAATATCTAAAGAACAGCGCTCAGCAGTCTTCCTGGGACGGCCTGTTGGCAGTAGATAAGGGCTTCTACTATGGAGATTGGGTAGTTTTTTGGTACAGATGATAAAGTATATAATAAGGATTTCTTAAAGTTTGAAACTTAATACTCTTGCATAAACTCAGGGTTGATTTTCGATGTAACTGGGTTGCAATATTCACGTTGGGTATGGCCACTGTATCTGCTATTGGGATCCTGTGACCATGAATTTGACAATTTTATAATGTATGGAACCCAGTTGTGGGAGAAAAGAATTAATGCCTAAGTACCCTACAATGCTGGGCTATAGGGTACATTCACTCATCTTCCATAAGCTATCTTACACAAGCCATTTTTCCAAACATAGTATTATATGTCTTCAAATACTTGCTAGGGTACATGGGCAATGAAGGAGAAGTATCACCAATGTCGGAATAAAGATTCCATATCCTGTTATTTTCCAGCCACAGGATCTCATCTGTTGTAAAACATGTGCATGTTTGTAAGCTGAAACTTCTATAGAGAGCAGTTGTTAGTTTTCATTCATGGGCAGGGAAATGAAGCATTTTTGAATTTCAAATGCAATTCACACTAAAGCAAGAGGGAAAAGTTTATTACACAGGAATTAATTGTGCATTTCCTGGTGTGGGCCACACTCTTTCCACATCTTCAACCTTGAAACCCAGTTTACACGGCGTTTACCAAGCTTCCCTTGCCTGTTACATGCTCTGCTGGATTAACCACCTTTTCTCCTGTGTTAATATTATAGCAACATTAGGTTAAACTTTTTATGCAGACTCTCGCAGAAAAGCTGGATCTTTTTATATATAACTCCCCATAGAAGAAGAGATATGAATAATAGTAAGCAACACCCGACTCACTGCCTGGTGATTGGCTAAAACAAGTCACATGTGTTATCTTTAATCATCACAAACACCCTCACGAGATGAGGGGTAGTCACCCAGGTCTACAACTCGGTCAGACATTCAGAGTCTTTAAAAGACTTGCCATGGTGATTCAGCTTGGAGTGCATGTGTGTGTGTGGGGGGGGCGGGGGGAGCGGGGTTTAACCCACTTTCCTGGAGACCTGGATCTGTACTATGATGTTTTGCCTCCCAGAGTAGAGCAGGGATAGCAACCATTGCAACCTCATTTCTGAATCAACGTCAGCAGCAATGACAAACATCTGGAAAAAGTTCTCCCTAAAACATGACTCCTTTCCAAAGTTCAAATACAGCACTGAAAGTAAAACTGTCTATATTTGGTTTTATTGCCTGTTGTTTTCCGAGATGTTTCTAAGGTGATCTAGGCTTCTGTTGTATATTCGTGTGTGTGTGTGTGTGTGTGTGTGTGTGTGTGTGTGTGTATTCGTTGAGAATTTTGTACCATATGTTTTGATCATATTCAACTCCCCCAACTCTGCTCAGATCCCAAAACTTTGTGTCTTTAAAAACAAACAAACAACAAACAAACAAACATCACAGAGTCAAATGTGAGCCACTCATATATTCTTGCATGTATGGCCTTCCACTGGAGAGCAATTGATCGATCAGGAGCTACACTCTCGAAGGAAACTGCCTCTCCCTCTCTCAGCAGCCATCAATTGCCAATAGCCCCTCAGCTAGAGGTGGGACTTAGTGTCCACCTCCCCTCCGCAAGCTGAGATTTTGTCTGGCTTGGCCCTGGGCTGCTGTCACAAGCACTGAGTTAGTTTGTAGAGGGGCACTGCTGTGTCTGGGAAACACTGCTTGCTTGTAGTTCTCCACCACCTCTTAAACCTTTCCATACCCTCGTCCACCATGACCCCCAAGCCTTGGGAGATACTTGTTCTTCCATGTTCAAGTCACTGAATGTGATATTCCCCTAACTAGTAAAATTTCTTCTAATATAAAAATTCCATCTTATCCTTCCCACTCTTTATTCTTCTCTTACATTCTTTAAGATAGCATATTCACATATAAAAGTGAAAAATAGGCAAGGTGAGGAAAGGGAATCCCTTTGCTTTCTTGAATGCAGTTGCCTTGATTCTGTGAAAAGAGTGTGTATATAATTAAATGAACTTTTTCTCCCTTAATCTATGCTTATTATAGTCTACTTCCTAGTAATACTAACAACATAATTTACAGGTCTCAGTATAAGATGGAAAATAGAAACTCCTTGTTAAAAACGTGTTAGAAACTAAGACAGCTGTGGGCGGGCATTGATGGATGTGCAAGGTCCCTCTAACCTGGACTCCTAGGTGGCTAGCTGGGTGGCACACAAGCTAAGGAAGCCATCTCTGCTCTGAAGACCTTTGTAGCTAAAGGTAAATGGCATCACACACAGCTTGGTTTAACCAATATCTTTAGTGAGCATATGGGCTCACCTTCTTAGTGTTGTCCTGCCAGGAGTTCCTGGACATATTGAAGTCAGACAGAGTTGCTTTAGGCATGTTTTCTCTGAAATAAGAGCTCACAATTGCTGCAAGTGATTCCCTTGTAAATAGTCATTCAAGTGTTTTAAGTCAATAATCATAAGGAACAGTTTTAAAGATAATATAATAAGTTAAGATAATAATGTTGATTTTCTATTAAAAATGTATTCCTCTCAAGAGGGCATACATTTGGCCTATGATCTTGGTGGCTTTCTTTGTTCAGGGATCTGAGAAAGACAAGGACACAGGTAGACTGAAGGACCTAGAAAATGAGGATAAAAGTGCTGTCCCAGGCATGTGCTGGCTGTCCATACCACATTCACCCACACTCTGGAGAAGCATGGGAAGAAACAGGGAAGGTTGAAGCCAGGCATAGTTCTGTCATCTACGCATAGAGATTTAAAACCTTGTAATCTTCCTCAAGAGATTTTTTCCACAAAGAACAATTCCAATGGTTAGAATAATGGCACTGTAGAGTAAATGCAAGAGATCACCTTGCCTACTAATTTTTTAAACAGAAATAGAAAAGATTTATAAAAATATAAATATTTGAGGTGTTTCTTCCCCCTCTTAGCTTCCATGTAGATTTCTCACTCCTGTTCATGAAAATTGTCAAAGGGTGAAATTTTAAGAATAAATAAACAAACTCCAAATAGGAAAAAAAACCACATATGCAATAACTTTAAAGAAACAGCAAAACTTACGGAACAAGCCCTGCAAGAGAAATAATCTTGTCTGTTTTGATTTGGGAATTTCACACATGAGTACACCAGATTTGCTTCACTTTCACCCCTCCCTCCTCTCTCTCCAACTCTTCCCATGTCCCTTCTACTCTGAAATCCATCACCTCTTCTTCTATAATTATTGTGTTATGTAGAGAGATGGATATACACACACATATATAATACAGAAAGACAAACAGAGAAAAACAATCCACTGAGCCCAATTAGTGTTGTTCTGTGTGCATGTGCTTGTAACTGACCACATAGGGTTTAGGCCTCGACCCCAAAGAAAATTGGTTTTTCTTCTTCGGCAGCCATTAATTGCCTATAGTTCTTCATCTAGAGGTTGGACCTTGTGGAATATTTTTCCATCTATGTTGACATTTGTCTTAGTTGGGGTTTCTATTGCTGTGAAGAGACTCCAGGACCAAGGCAACTCTTACAAAGGAAAGCATTTAATTGGGGTGGCTTACAGTTCAGAGGTGCAGTCCATTTTCATCCTCGTGGGACATGGCATTGCACAGGCAGACAATGTGTTGGAGAAGGAGCTGAGAGCTCTACATTGGGATCCACAGGCAACTGAAGGAGTCTGTGTTCACACTGTGATGCATTTCCTCCAACAAGGCCACACCTACTCCAACAAAGCCACCCCTCCTAATCTAATAGTACCAGTCCCTGTAAATTTACGGGGGACAATTACATTCAAACTACCACAGCATTTTAACTGGTGCAGTCTTTATAGGTCTTGTGGAGACAACCATATTGTTGCGAGTTGATAGGTATAGAGTCCCGTCAGAACCTGCAATGTCAGATACTGATAATCTCTCCAGCAGCAATCTAGGTCCTCAGACTCTCACAATCTTTCCACCCCCTTTCTGCAGTGTTCCCTGAGGCCTAGGTGTAGGGATTATGTTACAGCCCATTTGGAGGTGGGCATGCTGAGGTCACTCTGTCTCTGCTGTAGATCTGTCATAGCTTCTGTCTGCTGTATTGATGACAGGTGGGATCTTCACTTATCTATGGGTCTATGAATAAGTAATTAGAAGGCAGTTGGAAACTATATTAATTTAGCAACATGGTAGTAGCAGATTCTTCTAGGGGCTATAACCTTTTCACCCACAGGATCCAGGCTACATTTAGTGTACCAGGCATGAGGGGTTTTGTTTGTTGTTGTTGTTTTGTTTGTTTGCTTGTGTGTGTGTTTACATCTATATTCCTTTACTTAGTTTCTCTTACCTTATTGACCCAGCTTTGAGCACAATATCAAATGTTTCTCTGTTTAGAATAATGTTGGCTATGGGTCTTGTAGATAGCTTTTATTGTGTTAAGGTGTGTTCCCTCTAGTCCTACTCAATTTAAGACTTTTATTATGGAGCCAAGTTGGATTTTGTCAAAAGCTTTTTCTGCATTAATTGAAATGAGCATTTTATTTTTGTCTTTAAATCCATTTATGCTATTTATTACATTTATTGACCAAATAAATATGTTGATATGATGAATTATCCCTGCATCTCCTGGGTAAAGCCAACTTGCTCATGGTGAATAATCTTTTTGATGTATGTTTGTATTCAGTTTGTAAGTATTTTATTGAGGATTTTTGAATCTATGTTCACCAGGGATATTGGCCTGTAGTTTTCTCTCTTTTTTCCTTGTATCTTTACCTGGCTTTAGTATTAGAGTGACAAATCATAGGAGTTTAGAGTGCTCCTTCTCTTTCTATATTTAAAATATGTTAAGAAGGACTAGCAGCAGATCTTCTTTGAAAGTCTAGTAGAATTCTGTTGTGAATCCATCTGGGTCTAGACTTTTATTAGTGTTTTTTTGTCTGTTTGTTTTTGTTTTTTATTGTTTCCATTTTTAGGTTGCTGATCTCTTAATGGTTTCATTTTAGGTGGTTTGGATGAATCTAGAAATGTATCCATTTCTTTTAGGTTTTCCAACTTAAGTAACATATTCCCTTAGAATATTATGAATTTCTGTGGTGTCTGTTATAGTGCTTCCCTGTTCATTTCTGATTCTATTTATTTAGGCCATCTCTTCCTTTTCCTTTGGATAGTTGGGCCAAAGGTCTATTGATCTTGTTTATCTTGTAAGCAAACCAACTCTTAGATTTATTGATTCTTTGTATTCTTCCTTTGTTTCTATTTCATTAATTTCTGCTCTTTTGATTTTTATTATTTCTTGCTATCTGCAAGATCTGGATTTGGTTTGTTCTTGCTTCTTCAAAGTTTTGAGTTGCATCATCAAATTGATTATTTGTTCTGATTTTTTTTTTAATAAAGACACTTATAGCTATAAGTCTTATTCACAGGACTGTTTTTTTTTTTTTTGTTTTTTTTTGTTTTTTGTTTTTTTTTTTTTGAGACAGGGTTTCTCTGTGTAGCTTTGCGCCTTTCCTGGAGCTCACTTGGTAGCCCTGGCTGGCCTCGAACTCACAGAGATCCGCCTGGCTCTGCCTCCAGAGTGCTGGGATTAAAGGTGTGGGCCACCATCGCCCGGCTTCACAGGACTGTTTTTAATGTATTCAGGAGGTTTTGCCATGTTGTGTTTTCATTCTCATCGAGTTTCAGGATTTTCTTGTAACTGGAATGTTAAAAGGTTTTTTAATAAAAAAAAAAACCCAGAGCCAGATATTGGGGTAAATGCTGAAAAATCAGAGAGATAAAGGAACAAAAAGCCACAGCCACCTCTTACCTCTAGGACTCCTCAGCCTGGAAAGGCCTCAGTCAATAGGCCTCTAGCCAAATGAGCTTCCTCAACCAAAATGGCTTTAGTTCCTGTCTCCTCACACCTTATATACCTTTTTCCACCCACCATATCACTTCCTTTCTCAACCTCTCTAGTGCTGGGATTAAAAGCCTGCGTGTGCTTCCCAAGCAAAGGCATGAGATCTTAAATGCTGGGATTAAAACCTAGCACTTGAAAGGCAGAAATCCATCTGGATCTCTCTGAGTTCAAAGTCACCCTGGACTACATGAGATTGACTCAGTCTAGGAGAGAAACAGAGCCAGACAGTAGTGGCACACACTTTTAATCCCAGTACTTGGGAGTCACACACCTTTAATTGCAGCAGTTGAGATCTTTTCAGCTGAGTAAGCTCATTTGGTTAGAGGCCTATTGGCTGAGGCCTTTCCAGGCTGAGTCCTAGAGGTAAGAGGTGGCTGTGGCTTGCTCCTTTGTCTCTCTGATCTTTCAGCATTTACCCCACTCTCTGGCTCTGGGTTTTTTATTAAAAGACCATTTTAGCAATTCGTGTTGCATGTTTTTTTCTTTTTCCTTGTTTTCTTCTTTGACCCATTCATCATTGAGTAAAGAGTCTGTGTACTTACTAGAACTTGTTTGCTGTCAGTTTTAAGTTTTACTGCAGTACGGTCAGATAGGATTTACACAGTTATTCCAATCTTTCCGAATTTAAGATTTGTCTCTGTCCCAGGATTTCTGTTTTAGAGAAGCTTCCATGGGTTGCTGAGCAGAATGCATATTCTTTGGTGTTTGAGTGGAATATTCTGTAGAGATCGGTTAAGTCCTTTTGGTGTGTGATACCATTTAATTCTGATGTTTCTCTGGTATTTTTTGTACAGATTATTTAGCTATTGGAGCTGGGTATTGAAATCACCTACAACACCTAAATTGAGGTTTACCTGTCACCTGAGGTCCAATACAATACTTTCTATAAAATTGAGCGTGCCAGAGTTAGAATTGTAATGTCTTCTTGGTTAATTAGTGTATTCGTTACTTTTCTGTTGCTGTGACAAAACACCATGACCAAGGGAAGTTATAGAAAGAGTTTATTTTTCATTATGGTTTCAGAGGGTTAGAGTCCATAGCAGCGAAGACAGCATGGTGGCAGGCAGCCGGCACAGCAGCAGGAACAGGAACCGTGAGTTCACATTTTGAACTGAAAGTACAAAGCAGAAAGAAAACTAGAACTAGAAAAGGCTTTTTAATGCTCAAAACCTACCTCCAATGATGAACTTTCTCCAAGAAACCTAAGTGACCTAAATCTCTTCAAACAGTCCCACCAACTGTGAACCAAGTATTCAAATGCCTAAGATTCTGGAGTGTATTTCTCATTTAAACACTACACTTGATCAGAATAAAGTTTCCTTTATCTCTGCTGATTAATTTTGGTTTGAAATCTATTGGAAGTTCACCATGGATGTTGCTCCCAGCTGGATCGGAGTCTGGAGAGAGGGCATGGGATGAGACACCTGGTCCAGAGTCACCCAGAGAGTGTGTGGATGCAGTTACCAAATGAACCTGGGCCTGGACTTACAGTGGTGGTATGGGTGAGCTAATCTATGTGTCTTAAAGCTTTTAAATAAAGGGACAAATTTTTATGAGTGGGTTCTAGCATAAAAGAAATGGAAAGAAAGAAAAGTATAAAATTGTCACAGGAAAAAAGTTTCTTCCTTTGAAATGAATTTCATACTGAAACTTATGATAGTCAAACTTGCTTGTTAAATGTCACCTTGGAAAGCAACAGTTACCTTTGAAAGTGCGGAATGTTCTAGCAAGATGGGCAGTAGGCCAGGCACAGTAGGTTGCCAAATTTAGTCAAAGAGTTAGAAGAAATAAAGGAGCATATTTTAGAAATAAGGGACCAAAAACCCAAGGAAGGATGACCTTCATACAGAGGAATACTGCCCTACAAAAAGCTAATAAGTTATCCATAGAAGACACACTAGACAGAAAAAAACTAGGTATCTTAAGGGGCCATTGTGTGTCTTTACAGGTACCCAGTATGAAAATACTGGCTCCAAGTGCTAAGAAAAAATAAAGTTGAGTCTTTAAATACAACTAAATTAGATAATTCAGAAAGATCATTTTCCAGAATTGCCATAAAATTGAAGTAAAATTTAATATGGCCTTAAGTAGTCAAAATTACATGCTTTGGTTTGTGACTTCATTTTCTTTTGATTAGATGTAATATTTACCCTATGTATTACTCATTCAAAAAACTTGCATTGAACATATTCTCAGGATAGGCACTGGATTAGTTAGGTTCAGGAATGTGAAAACGTACCAGGAAGTAATTAAAAGAGCAGGTGATGAGCACAGATAAGGGCGGATACTTATCCAGATGGCCACATGTACATTGATGCTGTGTGAAGACTCTCCGTGATCTCTGAGTGGTAGCACGAAGTGTGTAGGATGAGTACAGTTGGCCAGAGTGGTATGTGGATGGTAGTAATTCTCCTGCCCGGGGCTCCCAAGTGCTGGCATACAGACATGAGCCACCACACCTGCCTTTAAAAAGCAGATTTAATTTTGTATTAGTCACTCTACTCATCATGGTCATAAAATTCTAACAAAAAGCAACTTAAGAGAGGGAGAAAAATCTATTTTGCTCACAGTTCAGAAGACTACTGTCCATCATGGTGGGGAATCCATGGCAGTGGGAGTGGCCAATGCAGAAAGTGGGGAGGAGCCTGCCGATGCTCATCTGCTTTCCTTCTTTCCTCCTTTTTATTTGGTTTACAACTCTATCTCATGGGGTGGTACCACCCACATTCAGTCTCCTCTGTTAATCCTATCAGGAAATGCCCCCCACCCCACAGAGGTGTGTATCCTAAGTGACCTACATCCAGTCAAACTGATAATTAAGATTAACCATCACAAATTGTATTCTCTGTTGTTTGTAACTGTGTTTATCAATCTTCCCATTGCTGTGATAAGACACCTTGACAGAATTGACTTAAGGGAGAAAAAATTTGTCTGGGTGGCTCACATTTCTCAGTTAACAGTCCACCACAGCAGCAAGTCACAGCAGCAGGAACTTGAGGCAGCTGGCTACCTTGCATCTGTAGTCAAGAAGCAGAGAGTAAGTAACCCATGCTCCTTCACAGCTCATTTCTCCTAAAATCAAGGGTGTCACCGATAGTGTGTGTGTGGGGTCTTCTCACCTCAGGTAACCCACTCATGATAACCCCCCACATGCCTGCCTCCCAGGTGTTTCTAGATCTCACCATGTTAACAATTCAGATAAAAGAAAATCATAGCCAGGCATGGTGGTGCACATCTTTAATCCCAGCACTTGGGAGGCAGAGAGGCAGGTGGATCTCCGTGAGTTTTAATCCAGCCTGGTCTACAAGGCAAGTTGCAGGATAGCCAGGGTTGTTACACAGAGAAACCCTATCTCGAAAGAAAAAAAAGTCATAACACTACCCCTTGTCAATTGGACATTCATCCAAACACATCATTCTAAATCATAGTCTTGTCCTCAAAGAGTCATGTTCATCTCATAAGGCAAAATAAAATACAACTTCAAATGTTTCCATTCTATTTAACACTTTCAACACTTTCAAAGTCCAAAGGCTATGTCTCATCTGAGATTCAAAGCAATCTCTCATGGTAAGCACCTATAAAATACAAACAAGTTTCTGACATTCCTAGGAGACACAATCTCTTGACAAACTCCATGGTCCTCTGGTTCTTATAATTGTTCTGTTCCCTTTTCTGAAATGATCACTGGGCCTTACGCTATTTTGTCCCAGTGGAAACACAGAGCCTGGGCTCTGCATCTCTGCCTTTGAGTGGTTGTGGTTTTCTGTAATGGTCACCATCTGTTGTTGCAAAGAGAAATGTCCTTGGTAAGAGGTGAGGACTACTCTTACCCATGGGTGTAAGGACACATTTAAGATGTAGTTAGGAGATTGTATCCCCTAGATATGCCAGAAGCTATAATCATGGGTCTCAGCAACATGAATACCTAAATATGAGCTGAACAAAGATAACAGCAGTAGACATGTAAACCTGGACAGGGTAAAGCCCGAGAGGCCTCGACACAAACAACTACAGGCAACTGAGGAACGCTAAGAGCAGGAAGAGTATACTGGAAACATACATACAGTATATGGACACAGCAGGTTGCATTTATGTGTCTCTCTCTGTCTCTCTCTATTCTCTCTGTCTCTTTCTCTGTGTCTCTCTGTGTGTATGTATATACACATACATCTATGTATGTAACAACAGTTAAAAAAATTGGCCATGAATTTTAAAGAGAATAAGGAGGGGTATATGGGAGGGTTTGGAGATAGGAAAAGGAAGGGGAGAATGATGAAATTATATCATAATCTCAAAAACAAAAGAAATAATAAGTAATTAAAAAGTAAAATCCAAATGACATGCTTGCACAGTAGCACAAAATAAACATTACCATTCCAAAATGGAAGAACCAGGGCTCAGCAAGGAATGTCGGACAAAAGCAAGACCAAGCTGCCCCAGAGCGAATGCCAAATCCTGAGGCTCCATGTCTGGGATCCGGGGTTTTGTGATAAGATTGTCTGGGCTCCACCCCTCGGGCTCTGTCACCGGCAGCACACAGCCTTTCTCGTGGGCAAGCTCCCTCCCACCCTTTCCTCAGTGGGGATCCTAGGGTCCTGCCATCTTCTCCACTAGAACTTAGGCCTTGATGTCAAAGCTTCACATAGTGGCCTCTCAGGGCCTCCTGGCAGGGACTTGAGCCCTGACACACACACTTCCTGGCTTCATATACATTTAAGAACTGTGGATCTGGATTCCATGAGGACCCTGAATCTTTTAGCTTCCATGCAAAGGCCACACTGCCATATGTACGACGTGGCCGAGATGGTTGCCAGCACCTGTTGTAGCCTACCCCTTGGACCACCACTAGCCAGCACCGGCCTGAATGACCTCCTCAGAATTGTTCACTACTGAACAAATTAGTGAAATTATCTTTAAATTCAACTTTACTCAAACTCTCAAGGTACATGCAGAATAAAACCATATTCTTGGCCAAAACACTACTTGAATGGCTCCACGCCTCCTGTTTCATTTCCGGATAGGGTACTTGTCCTCTGAGACCTCAGGAATCAACCCTCCATTGTCCATGATTGACTCAGTATTTTTGACCTTCAGACTCTCACCTGAATGGCCCATTAAGCTCTGCTTTCATCATGTTAGGGCTTTGTGGTGGTAATCTAATTGTACTGAAATGAGATTTTGATTGTATGTTAATAAATAAAGTTGCCCGGGGGTCAGAGCTATTAGAGCCATAGACAGAGTGTGGCGGTGGTGGCACATGCCTTTAATCCCATAGATCTCTGTGTGTTCAGGGATACAGCCAGCATTGGAGACATATGCCTTTAAGACCTAGGGGGCTGTACATTCAGACAGTGACGAGGCAGTCACGTGTTTGGGTTTACAACCAATGAGAAGGCAGAACAAAATACTTAAAAAGACGAACAGACAGGATATAGCTCTCTTTCGGGAAGCTGGGACAGCAGGAGGAAGGGTGAGATTTTAGCTCTGAGCTCTGACCTCTCAGCTTTCTCTTTTACATTGTTTCTGTGTTTCTTATTTAATAAGACAGTTGGTTACATCTACAGGGCTTTCCTTGCCCCAAATACCAGACTCTTTCACATTCTAACCACAAAACAGCTCTAAAGGCCTAAGCAGTAATACACAGTCACTTTTATCATTTCAATGGCCTTGCTTCTCAGCACCAATTTTCTTCTTAGTTCTCTCTCATTGCTGTGATAAAATAACTTGTCAAAAACAGGTTGAGGGTGTAAGGGTACATTTGACTCCAGTCCAAAGCTGTCGTTTATCGTGGTGGGGAAGCCGAGGCAGCAAGGAGGTGGAGCAGCTGGTTACATTGTATCCACAGCCAACAAGCATGGACGTTTGTCTTTCTGGATCTGGGTTACCTCACTCTAAACTATTATTTCCAGCTCCATATATTTACCTGTGTATTTAATAATTTCATTATTCTTTATAACTGAATAGTATTTCGTTGTGTATATGGACCACAGTTCTCTCTCACGCATGGATGCTGGTTTTGAATCTTTAGATATGTGTATGTTTCAGCTGGAGTATCCATAGAAGTCAGTAAACCAGCAAAGGACAAATGGGGAGGGGATTTCAACAGAAGAGGAATGGAACATAGATGGTATGAAGAGGATGGAGAATGATGGAACAGGAGGGGACAAATGGGTGGGAGGAGGGAGGACAGGACAAAGGAGGAAGTATTGCTAACATTACAGACCTTTGCAAATGCCATACGGAACCTACTCCTACAGAAGCTTACTAAATATATATGTTTATACACATCTAGGGAGTTTAGATGGAGTTTCCCTATAATGGGGCAGGGGGAAGCAATGCCTCTACAAGACATTACGGCCTATCAAATAAAAAGCCCAGTGCCAGGTGTGGGCTATTGCTTCTCCAGTTGTCAGTGGGGTCCCATAGTGCTACCCGCACACATTAGTTAGGGTTTCTATTACTGTGAAGAGGCACCATGACCACAGCAACTCTTATAAAGGAAAACATTGAATTGGGATGGCAGCTTACAGTTTCAGAGGTCTAGTCCATTATCATCCTGACGAGGACCATGGTGGCTTGCCCACAGACATGGTGATGGAGTAGGAGCTGCTACATCTTGATCTTCAGGCAACAGGAAGTACACTGAAGCACTAGGTATAGCTCGAGTGTATATGAGACCTCAAAGTTCATCTCTACATTGACACACTTCCTCCAACAAGGCCACACCTCCTAATAGTGCGACTCCCTATGAGCTTATGGGTGCCAATTACATTCAAACCACCACACAGGGTATTACTGTTGTTCTTGGTTACCCTCCAGAACTTGAGGGTAAGACCCTGTTTCTGAAGATACCACATGCCCTTCCCTTAAGGCTCAGGGACCCTGGTGAAAGAGAGGGTGGAAAACTTGTAAGAACTTGATGTAGTGGACAGTGAAACATCATTTTCTAAATAGAACAGGCTGATGCATACAGGCACTCAGAGTGGCAGAGCCTGCAGACACAAGACCTGCACAAAGTCAAGCCAACCAAAATCTTAGCATGAGTGAGGGATGGGTTTATTCTGTCCCACCCTACTGGCTGCTGAGGGCCAGGGAGTCAGCTTTCTTCAAGCGGCCCATTACTTCAGTAGCTAGTCCTGCACTCAGGCACATAGATCCAACACTAAGTGGCCTCAGTGGATGTAAGAGAACCTGGAGTTGAAAGGGAACCACGGGGTTGGGAAGAATTAGAAGCAAGAGGATTCAAAGAGAGGGAGCTGTATTAAATCAAAATGCATTATCTGCATGTATGAAATTCTCAAACAATAACTAGAAGAAGGAGGAGGAGGGAGAGGAGAAGAAGGACTTAATGAATGCTATGTTCAACTCTTTTTCTCCTTTTCACGCAGCTCAGGGTTCCAGCTAAGGAAATGGAATCACACAATGGGTCTTCTTACTTCAGTTAACCTAATCAGGGTAATCTCCCACAGGTGGCCTGTGCCACAGGGGATGACAGCTAAAATTATCAGTCACAGTAGTGACCACAACCTACAATGCTGTGTTATATGTTAGGACTTCTTACTACAAGTTTGAGTCATCTACTGCTTAAAATCCTTTAGCAACTTTCTTTCCGATGTTCTGCTGTACTTTAACTATCAGGCTGTCTTTGGAGACTTGTTAGTATTTCATATCTGTGGGGGAAACAGC
Source organism: Peromyscus maniculatus bairdii (assembly GCF_049852395.1). NCBI lineage: Eukaryota > Metazoa > Chordata > Mammalia > Rodentia > Cricetidae > Peromyscus > Peromyscus maniculatus. Next base: position 105,648,748 of record NC_134853.1, read on the forward strand.
TGGATGAGGGGGCAAGGTTATTCCGTGAGACATTGTTGACAATCAGATGGAAGTGGAGCTGTCACAGAATGTGTGAGATGCCGCAGAAGCAGCTCTGAGAGGGAACTTGACAGTGACTGTCTCCCTCAAAGCCAGCTGGGGAATACATGACTAATCCCAGCACTCAGAAGGCTGAGGAAGGGGGACTTGCGAGTTCAAGCCTGGCCTGAGATACAGAACAAATTCCAGGGCAGCCAAAGCTACATGGTGAGGCCACAGCTTAAGTTCTCCATAGCAAAAAACAAGTTAAAGAAAAAAAATCTGTCAAATAAACAGATTAATGTCACATCTCAGTGAACAGAAAAGAAAAAAAAGAAAAGCAACAACAAAACCCCAACAACCAGACAAATGGGGGAAAAGACTCCTACAGAACCAAGCAAGGGTCTGGAGAGATGGCTCAGAGGTTAAGAGCACTAGCTGCTATGCCAGAGGTCCTGAGATCAATTCCCAGCAACCACATGGTAGCTCATGACCATCTGTAATGCATTCAGATGCCCTCTTCTGGCCTGCAGTGCAGACACCCATGCAGGCAGAACACTGTATACATAATAAGTAAATCTTAAAAAAAAAAAAAAACAAGCAAAATAAGCCTAAAGGTATTAAAAGAAAAGAAATAATAAAGGTCCAAATAGAATAAATAATACAGAGGCCAGAGAAACAATGTAATATAGTACCGAAAGTACAGTAGACTAAACCTTAGCTACATCAAGAAAACCAGAGATAAGACTCCAATGAAAGAAAGAGCAGAAAAAAAGAGGAGACTTTATAACTGATATTTTGGAAATGCAAAGGACTATTAAAGATTAGTTCTATGAACAAGTATATACTCCAAAACATGGATAGTCTGTAAACAAAAGATAAATTGTTGAACACAAGCTACCAAGACTGAAACATAAAGAAATACAAAATCTTAGCAGATAGACAGTGACTAAGGAGAGTAAGTCTGTCATAAAAATTTTCCCACCAAATAAACCCCAGTATCTGATGGCTTTACTTCTGAATTCTACCACTGATAAAGGATGAAGGCCAATCCTATTCAAATGTTTCTGAAAATAAAGAGGATGGAAAATATCCAAACTTATTTTCCAAGACTAGCATCACTCCAGTATCAAAGCTAGCAAGGGCACTAGAAAAAACAGTGTTATAGGCTGATATCTCTAATAAACACAGATGTAACAATTTTCTTCACAAAATATAACAGAACTAATTTTAGAGCACATTAAAAGGTTTGTGATCATATGAGACTTATTACGAGGATACAGGTTTGAAGCATGCAATCCTATACCCAATTACTAGAATCAAAAGGCGGTATGGTCAGACACAGAAAAGGCATTTGACAAAATTTAACATCTTCCATGAAAAACTATAATGTATGAGGGGAAAAGGAATGCACTCAGTACAAGAGGGGTGGTGTATGACAAACCCATAGCTAATGTCACTTACCATATTATACAAGATCGTTGTATAATACGCAACTATATGTGACGACTATTATTGGTTGTCATCTTGACTGCATCTGAAATTAATCAAAGCTAAGGGGCTGGGCACAGTTGTGAGAATCTTTTGGTTTGTTTATCTGAATTATTTGAAGTGGGAAAACCCACTCTAAATCTGGCTCTTTTGAGGTGGGAAGATCCACCTTTAACCTGGGCCACACCTTCTGGTGGTAGCCTGTATAAAGGAAGTGGAAGAAGCAAGTGCTTGCTCTTTGTCTGCCTGCCCTTGCTCTCCTTGGCAAGTTCCTTCCTTTGCTGGCATTAGAGCCTACATTCCTATGACCAGCTGAGACGTCCAGGATCATGGACTGAACAACTACTGGATTCTTGGGCCTTCCACTGTTGAGCTAGCTGAACCACGATCTGTAAGCTAATAATTTATCTCTAATAATTTTTTTTTTGTGTGTGTGTTCATTCTATTACACTTTCTGTTCCTCTAGAGCAGTGGTTCTCAACCTTCCTAATGCTGGGACCCTTCAATACAGTTCTTCATGTTGTGGTGACCCCCAACCATGTAATTATTTTCGTTGCTACTTCTTAACTGTAATTTTGCTACTTTTATGAATCATACTGTAAATATCTGTATTTTCCAGTGGTCTTGGGTGACCCCTATAAAAGGGTTGTTCGATCCCCAAAGAGGTTGCAAACCAAAGGTTGAGAACTGTTGCTCTAGAGAACCATGACTAATACACTGTAGTTAATAACAATTGATCATATTTTTTAAAATTGCTGAAAGTGGATTTTTAAGTGTTCCTGAGGAAAAAAGTAAGTACAGGAGGTAATGAGCATGCTTATTCATTCAATTTCATGATGCATACATATTTTGAACCATGTTGTGTAAGATAAAGTATGCAGATGGTTTTGGCATGTTCAGTATGGTATGGACTGCTTGCTACTGTTATTCTGCTAAAGGAACAGGGCAATGAAATGACTCCTGATGACATATTGCTATATCTGTAGATCAGTGCATCACTCAACCCTCATCAGAGAAGCCTCTTGTAGTAGATGTCAATTAACCAAGAGAGAGAAAGGTCTTAGAACATTCAGTCCTAAGTGGGATGTCTGCATCAAACCCCTCCCCTCAAGGATCCATGTGCAGACAAGGTAGAAAGATTATAAGAGCCAAAGATGGTGGGTGACTCCAAGGACACAGGGTCATCCATACACACAGGACTGGTAGACATGTGAACTCACAGAGACTGTGACAGTGTACACAGGACCTGCACAGGTTCACACCAAGAAGTAGACTCAAAGTCCTACCCTTAACAAATAAGCTATTTGCAATTGATGCCTGTTGAAAGGGGGGAAATCAGTTTTCTCCAAATGACTGTTGCTGGGTGTATCAACCATGCTCCAGGGCAAGCCCCATGATAGCAGTGGATGGCCAACACAAAACTGACTTCATGTTTTGTGGGGGCCTTTTGGGGGGGAGGAGGTGGAAATTTTGTTTTGTTTGTTGATTTTTGTCTTACTATTTTTTTTATTTGTTTTGATTTTTTTTTTTTTTAGTTTATAGGGGTAAAGAGAGAAAGAGAAACATGAAATTGGGTGAGTATGGAAGTAGAAAGGATTTGGGAGGAGTTGGGGAAGAAGAAAACATCAAACTACTGTATGAAATGTTTATGAAAAAACATTGTATAGAAAATGAATAAAAAATAAAATATACAATTTTGTTAATTTTAAAGGATTTAAAAATGTTGAATACAGTCCCTTTGTTGAGTTCTAGTTTGCAGAACATCTGGTTAGAGGTCCTGCACCCCTGTAGATCTTGGGCATTTCCTCTGCCTGCCTTTAAGAGTTCCTGTGTGATTTGTGTGCTTATGCTGCATAGGTATTCTTGAAAGCACTTGAGAGTTTGACCTTTGGTGTAGGTGTGGGGAGGAGTCCGACTTCATGCGCTTACATGTAAGGAATGAACTCCTGATACATGGTACTCTGTGGGTGGACCTCGAGAGCATTATGCTCAATGAAAAAAGCAAGTCACAAAAGTCTTCTACTGAATGATTCTGCTTCTGCGAATTACCCAAGTACACAGAGACACAAATTCGATTAATGGGACTAAAAGCTGATGTGAAGGGGGATGGGACATGACTGCTAATGGATTTGAGATTTCTTTTATTCCCAGATTATATAAATATTGATGATATTCTTCCAATTTGGTAAATACATTTTTTTAAAACCAACAAATTGTACAGGATAAGTATAAAAGGATAAATTCCACGCTAGGTGCCCGTGAAGCAATGCAGCCAATAGTTAGAAACAAAAGGGACTAGGCCATGCTTTCCCATCCACACCGACACTGAACTTGTACTTCTGTGAGGCCAGATCCGAGGTGGTACCACTGTCTAGTACTTGCTACCCCGACTTTTCAACACACTATACACTATTAAGGTACAGTACTGTACATAAATCCCTATCTTTTTAAAATGGTGTTGGGGTGGAACCCAGGGCCTTAATGCATGCTACTCAGTCTACCACTGACCCTTATCTCCAGCCCTTGAGCATTTTGATATATTAATTACATTTGGGAAATTTGGATTTTTTTTTAACATTCAAGGTTACCAGGTCAGATATCTGAAAAAATTTAAATGCTCACATGTGACAGTGTTTGTATGAGCTAACCTGTTTTGAAATTTTTATTTGGAACATTAAAATTCTCTGCACACTACTACTTCACCGCTATCCACACCCCCCAGAGAAGTTTCTCTTTCAAAAAAAAATTCCATTAAATGATGGAAAGAAGCTTATCTCTATATAAAAGCCTCTCTTCAAGTTGATATTTAAAATGAAATCTTAAGTTTTCCCTCTTCCCCCAAACTATGGGCTCACCAGGAGATTTGGGGGCAGAGAGTAATTACGTGAACTTCATTTTTGACACGTTCCTGCAACCTCTGCCTGTCTGGTCAGAAACCCTTATTGCAACAACTGAGAATATAATCTCACCTTTTTTTCTAAGAAGCAAATGCAATTTGAGTCTGAAATGAGTGGCTCCATACAGCGTCAGGTACATGTGAGAAGGCCGTAGCCTACACGCAAACCTGCTTGTAATGGGTACGAGAGCCCTAATTTCTGTTTTGTCTTTTGAGGCCTGCTGCTAAATCCCTTCCTACATTAAAAACACTAACCACACTCCGCAATTACCTGACAGACTGCAAAGCAGTAGAGAATAAACATTCTGCTTGGATGTCATGTCTTCACTGCATATGCGGCGGCCCACACAATGATGGTCAGTAATGACTGAAATATGGCACTAAATACCATCCTCTCCATGTGAATTGAACTAATTGATTTATTAGGTGCAAAATAGCCAGGTGGATTTAAGCTAATTAAGAATTTGATTGCTAATTACCAACAAAGGGAGAATTAAAAAATGAGTACGTTAAATAAGGGCTGTCTTGTAATCCATGCAAGCTGCTCTCCAGCAGGGAGAGTGAGGAGACCATAGCGGCTGGGCTGGGGTGGACCTCAGGGACACATGCTGCTCACATGTGTGAGGGCCTCGGTTGGATCCCTAGCACGGAAACATAGATGTGTATGTTGGCGGCTGTCAGGATGGAGTTTGAAGGGTAATGAAACATCCTAGTCTTTCTAGGGACTGGGAAGGTTTTGAGTAATGGCAACTCCTCTTGACAGACATTTGTAGAAAGTCCAGGCAAAAGAAACAAAAGAATATATTAAGTTCAGAAGAATTATCAAGCAGTATATGAATGACAGACGTATCAACAATGATAAATCAAATACGTGCTCCACTATAAGAAAGAGCATGAATGGATGCAAAATTCTGTTCTATAGCTTGTATTTTTTTTTGAGCCATTGTATGCATTCATCTGCCTACACAGGCATCTAATGCTCATTTGGAGTATCTTAGCATATTTAACGTACATGTTTATCCCATGTTTTTACATGACACTGTATCTTAAGGATGTCAACATTTTAATAACAGCACATAATCGTTTTTCAAACATTTACTTAACATTCATTATGTGCTATGCAAGATACACTAAGCGCTTCACATGGATAATTACCTTTAATCCTAGCAAAAACCTTCAGATGAAAAAAATAGAAGTTTAGACTTGTTAAGGAACTCGCCCACGGCCATGAATCTAGCAACTGGTGAAGCTGGGACTCACATGGAAGCAGTCTGTCTCCACCGCTTGACTTAATCATTTTCCTGCACCGCTCAGTCTTTTTAATGACTATATCATATTTCCATGTTTGGGTGTACTGTAATTCATGTAAATATCTCCTTATTTTTAGACATCTGGCTTGCTTCCTATTGGGCCACCATGTAAATACTGCTCTGGTGAGCATATAATGATTTGTGCACCTTGTTAACTATATCTTGGCCATTGCTGCATTTCCTTTGGAGAAATGTTTGTTTAGATGCTTTTTTCCTTTTAAAATTGGCAAATGCATCGGTTTAGTTAGAAGAATTCCTTATACATTCCTCACGCAATTCCCTTACCAGATACATGGTCTGCAGGTATTGTCTCCCATTTGAGGAGCTGTCTTTTTACTTTCCTGAGAATATTCTTTGAAGTGAGGGCTTCAGAGTTTGAAATATTGCTGTAGCTCCTTGATCCATTTTAAGTTAATTGTTGCGCATAGTGGGAGGTAGGGGATCCAGCTGTTTTGCATGTCTAGCTGTCCCAGTTTCACTTAATGAAGAAATTCTTTCCCTACTGCATAGTGCCGACATTTGAGTCTGAAAGCAATTGATCATACCATAGACACGTGGGTTTATTCCTGGGCCCTCTATTCTAGCCATTGATTTTTATATCATTCTTGGGTCAATTATATAATCTTGATTGTTTTTGCTTTGTAGTAAGTTTGAAAATCACAGAGTACGCTTGCCCATGAGTGTCAGTGGAGAAAGCATGAATCCTGTAAAAGTTGTGCTTTCTTTTCAAGGTTGTTCAGAACATTCTGGACCTTTTACATATTCTTGTTAATTTCTGGGTGAGTTTGACAATTTATGCAAAGAACCCACATGGCATTCTGGTAGTTGGAATTTTGAATCCGTGGATCAATGTGGAAAAAGATTGTCATCATACCAAGATCAAGTCTTCTAATATATAATTATAGACTGAGTTCTTAATTACAACATCCTAATGCTTTGTCATATTCAAAGCTTGTTATGTAATTCTTTGGTTTACTTTATTCTTAAATATTTTATTCTTTTGATGTTAGTATGAATAGAATTATTTTCTTAACTTTCCTTTTGGGTTGTTCATTTCAAGTATATGGAAATACACTATAATTGCAAATGCTGAGATTTCCCCCTGTGGGCTTGCAAAACCCTTTATTAGTGCTACTTAATTTTAGTGGATTCTTCAGGACTTTATACACATATAAATCATGACACCTTTAAGTAGAGATGGTCTTCACACTTCCTTTCCTGTCTGCATGCTTTTTATTTAATTTTCTTGGCTGATACCCTAGCTAGAACTTCTATAACAATGTTGAACAGAAGTTGTGACAATAACTCCTGTGTTTTTCCTGGTGTTAGAGTCTACCACTAAGTGTCATGTTAGCTGTACATTTCCCATATATTCTTTATATCCAAATAAGTTCCTTATCTTCCTGGTTAGTTGAGTGTTTTTATCATGAAAGAAGGTTGGCATTAAGGCCCATTGATAGTGGTGCATGCCTGGCAGGTGGATCTCTGTGAGTCTGAGGACAGCCTGGTCTACAGAGTGAGTTCCAGGACATCCAGGGCTACACAGAGAAACCCTGTCTCAAAAAAAAATGCTGGCATTTATTAAATACTTTTTCATTACCTATATAGGTTTGTTTCTACTGTATTAATATGATATTACTTTAATTTATTTTCAAACATTAAACCAACCTTGTATTCCAGCAATAATTCCCTAATGGTGATGGAGTATGTAATTATTTTATATATGGCTAGGTTCACTTTACTAGAATTTTACTTAAAATATTTATGTCTGTGTTATAAATGATACTAGTCTTTAGTTTCCTTTCTATGATGTCTTCTCTGGTTTTGCCCTAAAGGTAATACTGTCCTCCTTGTGGAATGAGTTAGAAGGTGTTATTGTCTCCTCATCTAAGTTTTGGGAGTACTCATAAAGAATTCATATTACCTCTTTAATTGGTAGCACTCACCTATGAAGGCATTTAATTATTGCTTTAGATATGTGTATATACATATAATAGAATTACTGCATCAAAGATATAAACCAAAGCTTTTTATTCATAATGTTAAATTGCTTTCCCTGCGGGAAAGAAAATACCAATGCATATTTCCACTGGCAGCACATGAGATATTATGTAGCTTTGTTCATAAATATATGTTGAGGTTCATTTTTTTTCAATGATTGGTTCTTCTCAACCCTGGAAAACAACATTAATTTGTATATTGAGCAAATAATTGCTCTTGGTACTAATATTTTTAAATAAAAGATTTATTGATTACATAGTCATTAAAATTATATGAGTTTACAGTATTGATTTCAGGTCAGTCTTAGCCACAACTGAACGTAGTTTCTTAGATCCAAGTATATTTTAGCATTTGATGAGTTATGATGGTCCAGCTTGCCTAATACTTACACACCACACAGTCTTACCTCTAGTATGGATTCCTTAGGAAGAAAGATACAAATTGAGTCACAAATTAGCTTAGTTGTTTTTTAGTGTGTGTGTGTGTGTGTGTGTGTGTGTGTGTGTGTGTGTTTATCATTAACAAAATACAGTGAAGGATTTATGGCTCAGAAAGAATATTAATAAACACTTGGTATAGTCTGATGTCATGGTTGTCATAAGTAAGAGATTTAATATATTCATCACAGCTCTTCTGGATTCATTTTTCACAGTAATGAATGTATGTACCTACTACCATTTAATCTTGATTGTATACTAAAAAAAAAAATGCCAATGAACTGAGACACCTGAAATGCATATCAGATGTGGACCTCAACTGCAGATGTGGCAAAGCTGAGTTGTGTATCATGCCTACTACTTTCGAGTTCACCCTTTTCTCTATGCATTCTCTTGGCTGAGGGAGGCTTCTGTCTTGATGAAACCTCTGAAGTTGCTATTGAGCACCCACCAAAGCACAGGGAACATTTTAAACTCTGCACATCCAGCCAGGTCAATGGTTTTCTTGCCTGCTCTAGAAGTTGACTCCAGTGGAAGTTGAGGCAACTAGGTAAACAGGTCCTTCAATCACTCTGGTCACAGAAGCTGACATTACTTACAGCACCAGCACCGTAGGCACCAGTCAGTGTAAGCCTTGCTTCATTACATCTGGCCGTCTCCTTTGCTGTCTTCTCTCTTGCTGCCTTTCACTGTGGTGGTGTTTATAGCCTTGCTGGGCTCACTTCTTTTTGCATTGACTAGTTCACTGGATTTGTATCTGATCTTATCTTTGGTGTCACCACCTTTCCACCTCTTGCTGGTTGATTTAATATTCACAGTGACATTATCTCCAGCTCTCTTGTGAGTGAATTTACATTCAACTGAGGGCAAGAAACGACATGAATTATAGAAGAAACATTGCCAATGTAAGCAGTAAAAAAGATTCAAGTCTGGCATTTTTCTTGTGACTAGTTCCTTACCTGTCCCACTCGGTTTCCATGTGTCTCTGTATGTAAAAGTCCCTCGGGTTTAACAGGAATTCACCACACACACACACAATTTTCTTCCCTAAGCTCTATTAGTCTTCAATTTTTAGATTAAGGTAAAATGATTTCTCATTTAATTCCAAGTCTAAGTCTTTCTCAAATTCCCTACAGAGTTCACTGGGAACATGGCCTGAAGCTTCACATCACAGAAGGTTCCAGGCACATTACAAATGTGCTCAGAATGTGTGTCCTTCTCATTTCTTACCAATTTTGTTTTGGTTGGAAGAAAGTGCTCAGGGGTGAAGGGATTGACTCGAAGGATATGGATGAATCTCAAAGCATCCCAATGGAGCTGACCTGCACAGGGACAGAGCACAGGACCTGGACCTGCACTGGTACTTACGCAGGCCTGCGGATCCCACACTTCCTGGCCAGCTTCACCCTGTGTCGTGTGGTTAGCTTGTGTCTGGTTCTGTGAGTTCATGGTAGAAGAGGCTCACCCCAAAGTTCCTCAGTTTATTCCATCTTATTCATAGTTCCAGATGTCTGTGAAAATAATTAGATAGATCTAGTTTGGATCAAAGGTTTGGCCCTGGCTCAGTTACTTGTGATCAGTAACCCAGTGCTCCCCGTGGGTATGAATAAATGAGGCTGGTTCTTTTAAAAAGGTGTCATATAAGCCAAACACACAACTTGGTTGTTTGTTTACTGTATTGCTTAGGTGCTAGTTCATGAATTATAGAAAAATCACCATTTAATAGACAATGGGTATCTGGTCTCCTTCAGAACCATGTGTAAGGTCGAGTTGCGTCAGTACAATGGTGTTTGTTCTCTTAATTGCCTTTCATCTGTCATGTTCACACTTATACACATGGCCTCCTGGGCTCATCTTTTTATTCATTTGTATTCCCTTCCCAGATATAAGGGAAATCATAAATCACTTGCAGAATCTTCAGATTCATTCATTTCTGGTTGTGATGAGTAGAAGGGGTGGAACTGCCCTAGCGAGACTCAGCTTCACGCTCTTCAAAGTTGATCTGGGATTATTTCTCCAATAAGCATTCTTAATGTTCTCCGTAATACCAGCTGTTGTGATTTTCTTACTAACAGGGTCTTTAGCGAATCACACTCTCTGGCTTGTAATAGCACATCTGTGTGACAGTGAAAAATTTTCTGTAGCCATGAAATGGGACCTAAATCTTGTGATGATGTTTCTGAGGATGCATCATTGACAGTATGGTGATAGCAAGTGCTACACGTTCCTGTGACGTGATGTTAGCCAATGCTTTAAACTTACTTGCCAATTAACCTTTTATTTATTAAGAACTTCAAATTAATGTGTCAGAAGGAGGAAACTGGTTCATCAACTGGTTACAAAGAAGAGCTTTTAAGGGAAGAGTCTGAAAAATAAAGAACACTGTATCCAATAAGCCCGGAAGTCTAGGAAACTCCCAGACAGCATGCATCTGAAGCCCTTGAGAAAGGGTTCATCGTATTGACAATTAAAGTGGGCCCATGGAGACACACATAAAGCATTTATTTTAATTATTTCAGCAGATGTACTTTTGCTGGTTTCTTTTGTTTTGGCTATGGCCATATTTAAAACTTCAGAAACACCCGTTATTTATTTATTTTTTCAGTGTGCTGGTTGTACTCATTTGAGTACGAGGAAGAAGCAAGCTGACTCCTATTGTTTGTAGGGGCTGGAGCAAGAGGAAAAATGGAGATTTATATCACAGATGTCTAAATAATGAAGTTGTAAATTCTGCCTACAGATTTAAGTTAACTTTTCAATTTTAAATATATTTTAAATATATGGTCAAGCAATAGCGTTTTTTTTTTTTTTTAATCTTTGCTGTCATAGCTGCCCTCCTCGAGAACGAACGGCCATTACTGTATTAGTCAGCCCAGCTGTGATTACTGGCCAGAGACACTCAGAATCCAGGGCTGTTGACACCCACTCACAGAAGGAGGGTGTACCCTCACCTAGTCCAGCCAGTCCTCCTGAGACCCCATCAGCTAGTTGCATGCAATGCTGGCCCAGCTGCATGCGGGCTCACGAGGTGATAGTTAGTGTACATGGAGGGTGGGAGGCTAACGGGAAGGAAGACTCTGTTTAGGTCACAATGGGGAAGCTGTCATCCATACCAGAGTGAGACTGTTCCGTGATGCGCCTGTTTCAAGGCCACCCACACTCCCGTATCCATGCTCTGTATGGAAGCTCAGGAAACTCATGTTCACTAAGGTAGACTTGCATGAAATCATTAATTACTCTGGTCTGTCATGGGTGCCCTATCAGAGGGAACAAATGTTTGCTCAAGACTCCCCAGGCAAATTCCTCAAAACAGTAGAATTCAATGTCAATTTGGTTGGCAATGTAGTTATTTCTACACATGTGACATGTAGGCCTTATTGGTACAGAAATGTCAGGGTAATTCATTTTACAAAAGTTTTTTTTTTTGTTGTTTTTTTGTTTTTTTAAGCTCAGTGGTTGTAAATACTACATGTCACATTTGTAGTCATTCCACACACCTCTTGGCTATCCCCCAATTCAGTGGAAACAGACCAGTCATAATGTGTATCAGCAAGGAAAGGATACTTCCTATGTAACAAAGTATTAAACTTTTGCTGCTTGGTGTTGGGCTGCTTGGTGGATTATCTCTTCTCTTGAACACACTGGTCACACTCCTCTCTCAATTCAGAGTCCCTCTCTGAAGTCACAGTGGTGCAGCAAGCTTTGGTGGTGTGGGGACACAGGCAGCTTTTGTTTCAGAGACTGGACACACACACACACACACACACACACACACACACACACACACACACACACACACACACACACACAGAAGTGTGCCCTCGGGGCTGACCAGAGTTGTTTCCCAGGAGGAGATCACAGCAATTGTTTCAGAGCAGGCAGAGTCAGGGATGAGAACCAGGTTCCCAGTGACAGAAACCAAGTTTTTGTTTTTGTTTTCTCTCTCTCTCTCTCTCTCTCTCTCTCTCTCTCTCTCTCTCTCTCTCTCTCTCTCTCTCTCTCTTTCTTTCTTTTTTGTCCTTCTGTCTTCCTTCCCTCCCTCCCTCCCTCCCTCCCTCCCTCCCTCCCTCCCTCCCTCCCTCCCTTTTCTTCCTTTCTTTCCTCTTCTTCTCGCCAGTGCCTGGGATCAAACTCAAGGCCTTGAACATGCTGTGCAAGTGCTCTACCACCAAGCTACCCACCAGGTCCACCCGCGACTGTCTGGACGTATTTATTTGTATTGCTGTGCGTGTGTGTTTGGGAAATATGAGACCCAGCACGGGGACCTTTCTTGCTCAAATGTAAGAGGACTCTTGCCAAGGGAAGCAGCAGCAAAATAAATACGAACAATTTGGACATTTCCTACTGGAAAGTCAACTAAATAAGGGCACCCTTCTCCCTCTGGGCCAGGCCCTGCTGCCCCATGTCTAGGGTAGTGTCTGGCGCAGGCAAGCATTTGCTAAATGAAGGCTCTGCTGGACTCATGGCGGGGTCCTGAGTGCATAATTCTTGCTTTCACCGTCATGGTAACGAAGAGCTCACTGGTAGCACCATTCACCTGGCAATATCCTTCAATGCTGCGAGCCTTACATCGCCGTTTAGGGGAAGAGTTGTTCCCTGGCTATGCTCCTATGGAATCTCATGTTCGTATTACAGTTGTGAAAATTATCACTTGAACTGTGCAAAACTTCCCTGCCAGACCCAGGCATTGCATAGCTTGGTCCCCTAGCCCACACATCATTTGACCTGAGCCGATGTGCTTAGTGATGCTGAAAGTGTGCTGCTGCAGGAGCCTGGGAAGGGCCTGTCTGCAAGGTACCACAGAGGCACCATGCTCTGCATATGTAAGCGAGTCGATGCGCCGCGGTTTCCCTGCGGGGACAACTGTATTGTTTTTAATTGTCTATTTTAATAGGCTTGGATAAAATACTCCTCTGTTTTATTTGATCTACTCCCCTAGTGGGATTTTGCCCTGCTTGTTTTATCCTGTTGTGACAGTTTCCTAGTTAGACAGTTAGCTGTTTCGACAGGGCCTCTTGATTATCAACGACAGTGACTGTCTTTCTATCTACTCACATTTAATCCTAGCGGTCCTTGATCTATGGGATCATTTGAAATTAAAAAAAAAAAAAAGATTGAGTTTTGGGAATCTGGGATGAATGAAAGAAATTCCATGAAGGAGTAAACAACAATAAAATCAAACACAGGTTTAGTTTAATCAGCTAAGTGAATCTACATTGATTTTTTTTTCCCAGTGTTCCTAGTGGTAATCATAGGCATCCACAATTAACCCTAGTTTAACCGAACTGGCTATTCACCGCGGGACCTTCCTGAAATGACCTTCCATTTGAACACTTTTCTGCTAAAGGTACTTGGCTGACTGTGGTGTCACAAAACGTCAAGAATAGGAGGCAAACGTGCCCTACCTCGGCTCAACTGCCTTTGCCCCACATGGGGCTGTGCATCTGCAGGCATAAGCAATTGGGCAGAGGCGTCTCCTGCTTCCCATTCTGTGACTGGTCGAGAAGCACTCTTTACATAGACGGGATGCTTTACTTTCCAAGAACTACAGGCGTCTTCTTCGCATCATCTTGCAGAAAGATTTACATGCCTTTCCCTGAAAGTTTGAGGTGTGCACTGAGCCTCACAACCCGAGTTCAATTCCCCCGCCCCACGTGGTGGTGGGAGAGAACCGATTATGTGAGTTATCTTCTGATTTCCACATGTGAAGTGAGGCATAAGTGCACATAAATAAATAAATAAATTGCATTGAAACACTTGTCTTTACAGTTTGAGGTGACCCCACGGAAGTGACCTCATTATTGGCTAAGAAGTGGGCCAGTATGAAGACCCAAGCTTTGCAGAATTTTTTGGTGAGATAGCAGTATTTCAGCCCATATACAATCTATTCTGGATTCTGCTATTCTCCCAGGAGGTCTCTTAGAATGACAAAGCCAAGAAGCCCCCGACAAAGCTGCACTCAGTGGAGTTCATCGGAACTGGTCTCTCTGCTATCTTGACTTGACCTTTTCTCCATGCTGCTTTCCCTGTGGGCTGCTGTGCAGGCCCGTTACCCCCACACAAAGTCCTTAAACTAGGCTGGACCCTGAGATCTCCAAAACAGATGGAATGGCTTCAGGCAAGAGTGCTCAAAATTCACCCTGCTCCTCAGCAGATTGTTGACAGCTCCAAGCACATGGACTGACCTGAACCCAGAGCACCAATTCCTTCCACACTCCATCATGGGTTTACAGATGGGCACGGGCACCTAAGAGGGTCACCCAAGATTCCGTGGGAACTCTCAAGAAACAATAACAAGACAACAGCAACAAACTCATCTCATTGTGATACAAAGTAGAAGGAAGGCCAGTCTGTATCCTCCTTACCCACTTTTACTGTCCTGGGTGACATTGGCCTCCCCAGATGTAGCAGAACCTAAAATGGGTGTTAAGTATAGAATATTTCTTTCAGAGAGGGAAAAAGAAAACCCAAGTTGGTTGTGGAGAATGGTATGAGCTACCTCCTCCGCCCAAGAGTTTCTGGTCTATTATTATTATTACTAATACTATGATTCCATTCCTCACTAGCTGTCATGCTCTGTGTATACCTTCCTTCATTGCTGATATCTCGTACTCGAGCTTACAGGCTGTCACCCCGACACTGCAGTCACCCCGGCACTGCAGTGACAATACTTCCTGAGCTCTACTTTCATTGCTTTTGTCTTTTGTGTTTTCCTTATTGCCATCAGCTCAATGAGTCCCTTTCCTTCATAGAATTGATATGTTAATCTTATTTTTCGTGGTATGCTATTCATCATGGGGCTGTTTTAAAATGACCTAGTTAAACTACCTTCTGATAGGAGGGATATTTGACTCACACCTATAATCTCAGCACTTGGGAGCCTTTGAGACCAGGTGAGGCATATATCTAGGCAGTTGCAGGCCAGCCTGGGATAACAGTGGGAACCTATTTCACAAACTGAATCAGACAAATAGCTCATGTATCAAGCTCCTGAATACCTTACTGCTCCCCCTTGGCACCCACCTTAAAGAGCTGCTCCCCCTTCTCTCTTCCCCTTTAGATCTTATTTCTGTGGCATTTGATGCCCAACCCAAGGTTGGAGACCTATTTTGCATTGTGCTATATTTAGAAACTACTTTCAAGTCTTAACAAGATTATAAGGTCTTTGAAGGCATGGAGTATGTCATAATTCATACTTATACTCTTGTTCTTTTTTAGAAAAGTTTTCTCTGTGTGAATTGGTGACTGCGGAGACCAGAGAAGCATGTCAGATCCTCCAGAGCTGGAGTTACAGGCAGCTGTGAGTCACCCCTGTGGGTGCTGGGAACCAACGTCTGACTATCAAATTGGCAAGCTCCCTTAACCTCTGAGCCATCTCTCCAGCCTGGGTATTTGTACTCTTTACATCTACTTAATAACTGTTTGCAGAATCAACAAGTAAAGGACAAGTCCCAGGCCCAGGCCAGGTATGCTTGGAAGTAGTAGAAACAGTCATTTATGGGCACCAAGAAACAGCCAAACCCTAGGGCATAGCTGGCGGTGTCTGGCCTCTCAGCTTCAGGGGAAGACTGATTTGGATCCCACTCTTTCTCTTATTCCTTCCTACCTAACAATCTACACTCTTTGAAGCTGGAAAGAGAAATGCTTAAAAAGTGCCAGGGTGAGGAGGAGGAGAGGGAGGAGGAAGGGGAGGGGGAGGAGGAAGGGGAGGGGGAGGAGGAGAGGTCTGGGTAAGTTCTATCTTTATCCCTGAACTTTCTCCTCACCACTTCTATTTTATTTCACTACTTCACTCTCCTTGGCATTCTGTCCGTTGGCCCCTGCTGCAGCTTTCCACAGCTGGACTGCTGTGTTCTCATCCTTTCCCTTCAGCAGATACTGAACCTATGACCACTGAGCTATATCTACAGCCTTTCATTTTGATTTCTTATGAGACAGGGTCCCTAACTTTCCCAGGTTGGCACTGAACCTGAGATCCACCTGCCTCAGGCTCCTGAGGAACTGTGATTGCAGATGTGTACCACCATCAACCTGTGGCATCTGCCACCTAACATTTGATGTCATTCAGCATCAAAATGAAGCCCCATGTAAGGGTAGCCCTTTCCAAATGCCCCACTGTGGTACTCGGGCATTCACTTGTGTCTTGTGTGGTGCTTGCCAACTCATATTCAAAAGCCAAACCGAATCGAATCCCAAATTCCCGTTGTCAGGGCTCAGCTCATCACAGTGACATTCTGACTTGATGAGTCACCTGACTGGAATCTATGAGTAGAACAGGAGCATTGGCTTCACCTTGCAGGGCTGAGGAAAGATGGGTTAACTTTGTTCAACATATTGGCATGTCGTAAATATGTATGACTCCTTAGAAACCATCAGCTGGCCTAGTCATACTGAGTCATACATCTGGAACACAGCTGAAGGGGTTAATTAAAAACAGCTGCATCTAATCATGCTTGCATTTACTTCCCTATGAAAGGGCAAGGGAAAGACAGATTCCAGAAAAACAAAAAGGAAGCCTTCCAGGGAGATGGGAATTCTCCAGAAGCCAAGATGAGTGTGAGGAGTCTGGATACTCAGAATCAAGAAAGTCTCTGGCTGAATAACTTACAATGGGCCAGAATTAAATATAAATGTGACCTTGAACTAGAACACACTCATCTTGAAAAACAAGACATGGCCAGTTATATGAGGCCAGCTCTTTCTATTTAAATTCTCCTTTTAAAACAACCCGCTACTATTTAACTGTATTTTATAGTCATCTTGGGAAAATGCATGTTAACTGAAGTTATAATCATGAATTCTCTTCTTTTAAAATCAAGGATTTTCCTATACCTTAACTTGTACTTTTTACTTCCTTATTTTTGTATGTGTATAGTATGTGTGAATGTGTTTATGTGTGTGCACACGTATAGGGGCACACGTGCACATGGAGGTC
Organism: Peromyscus maniculatus bairdii; assembly: GCF_049852395.1. NCBI lineage: Eukaryota > Metazoa > Chordata > Mammalia > Rodentia > Cricetidae > Peromyscus > Peromyscus maniculatus. The sequence goes on from NC_134853.1 coordinate 105,665,836, forward strand.
AGAGGTCAATGCCAGATGTCCTCCCCCATCGCTCTCCACCTTATATTTTAGTCAGGCTCTCTCACTGAACCTGGAGCTCACCAAGCTGGTTTGCCTGTGAGCTCCCAGGACCCACGTCTCCACCATCCAGACACTGGGACTACAGGTATGTGCCACCATGCATGGCTTGTTATGTGGATGCTGGGAATCCAGACTCAGGGTCTCATACTTGTGTAGAAAGCATTTAACCAATGAATCATCTCCATAGACCCTAGATGTTAAATTTTTTAGTGGATTTTAATTTTATTATGGTAAGAAATTAAGCGGGGATCAAGCTACACTCTTAAATTTTAATTGTACAATACAGTATTGTTGCTGATGGATAAAATGTTGCATAGTGGCTATCCAGAGGTTATTAGCATCACTTAACCCAGAGCTTATGCCCAGGAGTAATCTCTCCATCCCCTCATGCCTTGGTAACACCAGTCTAGCCTTCAGTTCCCTGAATTTGAGTACTCTTGGGTATTTGTCATTTTGTGTCTGGATTACTTCACTTAGCGCATGCCTCAAGGTTGTTACAAAACGAACTGCCTCTGTTGAGACTTCAGACTGCTTCATCATGCATCCAGACTACTGGTTATTTGTTTCCTTGTGACAGTACTACCAAGGCGTGAACACATGCTACACAAGTGCTCTGCACTGATTTATATCCCCAATCCTATTTTCACTTTGTGTTTTGAGACAGAGCTGTTTAAGCTGCTCAAAGTAAGCTTGAATGTGCTCTGGAGCCTGTGTAGACCTTGAATAGCAATTGTCCTGCCTCAGTTTCCCCATTAATAGCGATTACAGGTCTGCCTCCACCATACCTGACTCTGCTCCATGTTACAGACCTTGAAGTCGTTTCCACACCTTATCTACCGTGAACAAACAAAAATGAACACACAAGTGATACTGTCTTCAAAATCCAGATTTCAGTTCTTTTGGAAATATTTCCAGCATTTGTGGACCGTATGGCATTTCTATTTGTAGTGTTTCCGATCCTCCATACTGCCTTCCATGGTTCTGTACCATTTTTGTTCCAACAGGGTGCAAGGCTTCATTCATCAGTCTGTATCCTTGGCAGCACATGTTGTTGTTATAAGTTTCTGTCACTGTCGTTAGTAACCTCTCACAGGTGTGAGGGGACATCTCATGTGGCTTCAGTTGGCATTTGCATGTTGATCAGCAATAATGGATGCTTTTCATTGTACACTTGTTGGCTGTTCCTATCTCTTTGTTTGAGAAATGTCTTCTCAAGTCCTTTGCCCACTTCCTAATCAGTTTATTTTTACTTTGACCATACATTTTATGTGTTCCTTGCTTCTGTTTGGACATCAGTCCCGTAGCAGATGTGCGGTTTGTGGATATTCTCTCCCATGCTGTAGGTTGTTGTCTACTCTTGTGATTATTTCCTTGGTTGTGCTGAAGCGTACAGCTTGAGTTAGCCCCACTTGTGTATTTTGGGCTCAGTTCTTGTGCTTTTCTTTTCTGTGGAAGCGTTGCCAAGGCCAGTGTCTTACATTTTCTTCTAGAAGTTTATAACTTTAGGTTTTAGATCACACTGTTGTAGTGTTGTGTGTTTGTGGGGGATGGGCATGTACATGTGTCTGCAGGGAGGGGGTGTTGGGGTTCAACACTGGCTGTCTTCCTTGACCCTTTTCTACCTTATTTTTATGTCAGGGTCTCTCACTAAATCTGGAGACTGCTAATACATTTGGACTGGCTGGCCAGCCCCAGGATCTGCCTGCCTCTGCTTCTTGTGTTCAGATTATAGGCACACACTGCCACGCCAGCTTTTTATGTGGGTGCTGGGGATCTGAACTCAGGTCTTCATTCTTGAAGGGCAGGCACTCCATTAATTAAGCCTTGTCCCCAGCCCCCTGTGCCTGAGTCTTCCATTTGGGGTTGATTTTTGTGTAGTTTTACAGGGGGAAATCCACTTTCCCTAGCAACCTTGGTTGAAGTGCTACCTTTTCTCTCCATTGTGCATCTAGGGACCCTCATCCAAGCTCATTTAACTATGTGTCTTAGTTAGGGTTTCTATTGCCGTGAAGAGACACCATTACCATGGCAACTCTTATAAAGGAAAACGTTTAATTGGGTGGCTTTCATTATCAGATGTTTAGTTCATTATCACCGTGGTGCTACATGGTGGCACACAGGCAGATATGGTGATGGAGTGGTAGACAAGTGTTCTACATCTTGACTTGCAGGCAACAGGAAGTGGTCTGGGACACTGGGTAGTATCTTGAGCATATATGAAACTTCAAAGCCCACCTCCACAGTGACATACTTCCTCCAACAAGGCTACACCCACTCCACAATGCCACGCCTCCTAATAGTGCCACTCCCTTGGGGGGCGTTATCTTTCAAAGTATCCCACTATGTGTGCCTAGATTTATTTCTGTGCTCTACTTCTTTAGGCTTTTGGTACAAACAATATTCATGTATTACTTCAATAAGAGAAAATAGTGAATTTAGTAATTGTGGCTATTATATGGCATCATATCAGAATATAATCTGTAACATTTTGATATTCTGGCTTTTCATCTATGAAGTATTTCATTCAGATGCTTTGCTGTTGTACCCAAACAGATAGATGGATATGGATTCTGCACTGCTGACTGTAGCTGTCATAGTCACTGCTGGGGAAGCCATTAGATTGTGTTGATATGATGATTGATTGAATCAAAATTTGTCTCTCATCCAGATGACCCATAGTACATGGTTGGGGAGGACCCTATCATGAATTTAATCTGAAATGCCTCCTCCCACCCCCTGCCTGGGTGTGTTGGAATGTCTGCTTCCTACTGAACAGCACCATTTGGAGTTTGAGGAACCTTCAGAACAAGAGGCCTGGTTGGCTGGTATAAGCCCCTGCTCTAACATGCCCTGGAGTGGGTCTTGAAGGATATCCCACGTCTGTGATTCTGGGCTAGCTCTGCATTTCTATATGTTGAAGAAATATGACAATGGCGAGTTCCTCCCAACAAAGACTCAGCTGCTCCAGGAGCTCTGCCTTCCCTCAGGGGTGGGGGTGGGGGTTCTCTGTACTTGGAGGCAAAATAAGCCTGCCTCCCTAAGTTGCTTCTGCAGAAATTGTGACACCATGGGGAGAGATGTGACAGCACAGCCTGGGTCTAACTGAGGACACGGTACTTCTGTCAGATCTTGAACTACGAATACACGAGGAGTTTGGGTTGAAAGGAAAGGCAGCCCTCATGACTCCTGTCGGCAGAGTTGGGGCATCTGCAGTGGCCTTGATAATTCTCAGCCTTCCTAAATGATTTCTCGGGGTGGGTGGTCAAAATCATTTGTTTCTTGTAATCAGTAGCGTTTTCTAACTCCATGCCATTCCAAATTTAAACACAGACCAGCAAGATACTATAACAACTAATTGCTATGTCATAGAGCAGAGTTTATGAAAGGATTGTCACATATCTTCTCTTCGGTATCTTACAACTTCCTTGTGGGAGAAGGATTTTTATTATTGATGTTTCATTTATTATAATTATCTTTTTGTTTGAAACTGAGTTCTTATTTGAAAGATTTATTTTATTATTTATGTGTTCATGCATTTGTGCGCGCACACGCGCGCGCACACGCGCGTGCATGCTTCTGTGTGTGTTCTACATGTGTGTGGATACCTCAAAGGCCAGAAGAGGGCATTGAATTCTCTGTAGCTGAAATTGCAAGCAGTTGTGAACAGCTCTTCAGGGGTGATGGGAAGAGAACCCCCGTCTTCTGTAAGAGTAACAAGCACTTTTAACCACTGAGCCATCTCTCCAGCCCACAAATTGAGTTCTTAAATAAGAGAATTTGTCTGGTATGCAAATTCAAACTGATAATGCTTTGTCTTAGTCCCAAACTCTCTCTTTTGCCCTGCCTGATCTGATTATGATTGTCACCATCATTACTGATCGCATCAACCCTTAATGTGTCCCTGACTTCCCAAAAGCCCTCACAATTTCCTTGATCAGAATCCAGTTCACCGTGACTTAAACAAGGGCTTTTCCTCACAAAAATCTCAGAAGCGGTAGAGTTCTGGCATTTGCTCAGTCACCCGGCACTTTTAGGGTTCTTGGTCAGGTCTCTTGGTCTTCCATTCAAGGTCATACAATGACTTCAGGAGCCTAGAGCCTTATACTGTCCCAAGACAGTATTCAACAGTGGGAGCCCGATGGAACTTTCCTGGCCCCAGGCCTTTCCCTTATTATCTCTAGACTATACAGGGAATCTACCTCCCAGGATGTAAAAAAAAAAGTCCCTGCCTGTGAGTAAACACTACCTGGGTCCCTTCTAGGTTCTGGTCACACCAAACCTCTGCCTACAGAGGTTAAGATCCAGCCCCTCCCTATGGTCCATACACCAAGCTGCATGTTCCTGCTCTGGCCTGGGGAAGAGCGAGTAGCACTTGCAATTTGCCTGCCTATCGGATAGTGTTTTCCTTAACCTTAGGGATTCCAACTTGGCTTGCCAGTGGAAAGGACCATGAGGAGTGTGGCAAGACTTGGTTATGTGACTGTCAGGTGTTAAGAGCCCAGTCTATAAAATGAGAACATCAAAGCTATGGACATGAGATAATCTGTCAGCGTTTCACAGTTGCTGACTCACAAAGTGGAACTTGCAGAATCACTGAGTCTGAGGTCCAGAGAAACATCGCAAGTGGAAGAAACACTTTCTTAAGTGAAGTCTGCCACTAGCCCTGTGGATTTGAGACACTCTTTGCCTTCTATAGGTTTTAGCTACAAAAATTAAAAAAAAAAAAAAAAAAAAAAAAAAAAGATTCTTGGAGGAACTAGATTCCAGATGGCCGAGAAAGGAGAAAACTGATCAAGCACCTGACACAGTGACCTTTGGAGTCTCCCAGATGTCACCAGCTAGACACTGAAGACAGGCTGCAGTATGCTGTGCACATTGACAAACACTCTTAAAGCGGTCTGGAAGGGGGCTCGGCATTAACAGATCATCGTGCTGCTCTTGTAGGGGACCTGAGTTTGGCTTTCTAGATCACATAGCTCACAACTACCTGTAACTCAGCTCCAGGGGAGCCAACACCCTCTCTGGACTCGGCAGACACCCATCCTCATGGGCACATACCCATACATGGACACATAATGAGAAGGTAAATTAAATTTAAAAAACTAAAACCCTAAACCTAAAATCTCTTAAGGGCTTTTGGCCTTTGATGGTTTACAAAGGAGAGCCACCTTGTCCAAAGAATTAGGAATTTTAATTCTAGCTGCCAAGTTTGCCAATGGCCCCCTTTGTGACAATCAATATTCACTTACCTTCATTTGTTTCCTTAGGCTAATAATTTATGTCAGTTGGCGCTCAGTGGTTTATGAACCAAGGGTGAAATTGTTAAATTTTATTGTTTGTGATCCCTCCTTAAGTTCTGTTCCTATAATTGCAAACTTACTACATTCCCCAACCTCTATGTTGAATTTATTACTACCCACCTTACTGCCTTTTTTAGATCTCAGAAGTAAACTTCAAATATTTACAGATCTCAATTTCATGTTTTCCCTATCATAAATCTGTGGGCAAATTCAGTGCTGGAGACAGAGAGTAATAAATCTGGATATTTATGTATTGTGCCAGCAGGTGCTGCACAAACTCCCCCACGTAACCTGGTCAATGAGCGTCAGTCTTGACCTGTAACACTGGTTCTAGGCTAATCCTGAGGCTCATTTTAACAGAATCATTATAAAACATCTGGTGACTTCTATATACAAAACCCTTCCTGTATTCCTGCAGTGATAATTTATAATCAGACAAGTTTAGTGGGCACATATGTTCTCCAGGTTAGCAGAAGAACATACATCGATAGTGTTTACACCATCTATCACACTTATCTTTGAGTGTGTGGACATAATGATGAGCCACCCTAATGCTAAGGTTATAATCAAACCTACAAGTTACAGGAGAAATGATCATTTTTGAAGAGCTCTCATTCTAAGCCAATTTACAATGCTTCACAAAGTGAGAGAAGGCTTACTTAAAACCCAGAAGCCCCAAATGGACACGGCTAAAAGTGACAATGTAAAAAATTAATGTGGGGCTGGGGATGTAGCACAACTTGCCTGCCATGTGCGCAGGTTCGGTCCCCAGCAGTGCCAAGAAAGGATTTACAAAATTATGTTTAAGTGACAATAACACACCAAACAAAATCAAAGACAAACAGCAAACTGAAGAAAAAGAAGCGTATTTCACATAGCAAGGTGGGGGAATATATGTAAAAGACCATGTAAATGAATATGAGAAAGGTGAATAATTCAATCATAAAAAATCATCAAGAACATAAATAGGAACTTGACCGAAAGATTAATAAAACTGGTAACAGAAGGAAGGCTAGGAGAAAAAAGGTTATGACGTTTGTAACTCAAGAGATGAGGGTCAGAAACGTAAGATTAAATCCCCATCTGTCAGATGGGCAAAAATGAGACTGTTGATTGGCAACTCTGCTAGGAAATATTCCATTTTGCTTGCCTGATTTACAATGTGTGTCTGATTGATAGTCTCAGGCAAACAAACAATGAAGACCAAAACAGTAACAATGATGACAATAATTTGAAGCTAGGCCTGGTGGTACAGGCCTGTTGCACCCAACCCTCCAGAGGCTGCAAGTTCAAGGCCAGCCTGAGCAACTTTGTAAAACAATGTCTTAAAATAAAAAGAGGGCTCTGGCTGTGGCTTAGTGGTGGTAGAGTACTTCGCTTAGCAATGTGGGAGTTCCTAGGTTCAATCCCAGGCATCGTAGAGGGTTTTCACACTGGAATCTTCCATAGAGTTGATAAAGCCCAGAGGTGTTTTGCACAAGTATCTCTTTATAAGATTCTGCTGTAGTCACTAGGCTCAGGGCTCGCTCAACACTCACAAAAGCATTGGCTTCAATATCTAGCATGGCAAGACAACAACCAATGAAAGTTGTGAAAGTTAAATGAATTAAATGCAGAAAGATACTAGATTGAGCTATCATGTGATTTAGAGGGGGTAAACATTCAACTCCTAACTTGAGCCTGAGTGCTCCTTCTAATAAACCCACATGTGTAGAACTAAAATCCGAATCTTGTTAAAAATGGGAAAAAAAACTATTTTCAAGATTTTTTTGTTTTCTTTGTAAGATTAAGTCCTGACAAATATATATCTGATTTTAAACTATAATTTGACCTTAGTTTGAAGTTCAAGTCCCATTGTTTTAAGTCAACTGTAATATACTGTTAAAGGAATAGACTGTTGTTTCCTTCTGTTTGGGTAACGATTTTAAAATTATGCACATAGATTTGTGTTTGTATGTACATAGGAGAGTCTCAATGGGCTATACAAAACGCTACTGCTAGCAGTAACTCCAGAGAAATATTGAATAGGGATTGCAAGATCGAGCCAGTGTTTACACTCTACAATTATTTATATGCATAATTTGGGGTCTTCTAGCGTAAGTACATACTGCTTTTATAATTTAAAATCTATCCAATGAATTAACAAAATAAAAATAAATTTTAGAATTCTATCAATAAGTGCTTTTAATCATTGGTGAAGATTATCCTATGAGTAGATAAAAAACTACACAGGGTAAATAAGAAACCAAACATTTCATCAAAAACAATATTGTAGGTTTTTGTTTGTTTGTTTGTTTTAAGTACCCTAATTGCGAGGCCAGGTTTGATGATCTACACAAATGTGTCCCTGTAAGCATCATTATATTCCATATCCCTGTAATTTTCCTCTGGTCCTTCATCTCTGGCCTCTTATAAACGACCCTTCGAATGCTTCCCTGGTGAACGTCACAGAGTGACTGTGTATCTGGGGTTTCCCTCAGCTCCCACGGCTGTGTCAACTGTGTCTACACGGACCCTGACCAGGTCAGCAGCAGCTCCTCCACATGCTCCTCAGAGCACACGTGGCTTTCTTAGAAAGCTTGTGTCTCACATTCTCCCCTTTCTTTTCCGTCTCTCTTCTCATTCCCAAGCCCATCCCCTTCCTGAGACACAGAAGCAGGGGGTTGGCGTGTCGATGTGCTGGTCATGATGTGCTGGTCATGATGGACTTCTCAGTCCACAGAGTCCTGGGCTAGCGTCACGTGTGGTCTGTCTGTCCATAAGCTCGTTTGCTTATACAGATGTTCCCTATCTTCTGCTGGACAGTTGCTGTTGGTAGTTTTTATTAAATAGGGGTAGGATTCTAGGAATGATGATAAGAACTTTTCTCAAGATGGATTCTCAGAGCCATGAGGAAACTGTAAATATAGAAGCTCTAAAGACACTCAACCATTACCACATAGTGTGTGGGAGCCAAACATCTCCCACTCCAACACCCTGCACCCAGCACTCTAGTTCCTGTGTCCTCCATGTTTTGTCTAGGTTACTACAAAGAAATGACTGCCAATTTCTTTCTTATTCCATGCTTTCTTTGAGTCTTCAAATGTGAGTCAGGGCCTATGATTGGTCTGCTTCTCATCTTACCCAAAGACAAACAAAGCGCTTCAGATGGTGCTGGAGGCCCTCCACAATCTCATGAAATACTAATGGCTACTCCCTCATCCTGTTTATCGACACTGTGTTTACAACTCATAATTTCTGAGTTGTAGAAAACAGGTGACGTATTTCAGTGATGCACACAAATAACTTCAGTATTTAAATGGAGACCATGGTTGCACTGTGAATTTGCTCCCTTCCACCAGAACGTGAATGTCAAAGAATCAGAAATTGTTTTACTCGGTGTTGTCTCTGATTTCTAGAATCAAGCTGGTGCATGATGAGTGTTCAATGAAATTTATTGGAATTATTATTGAATGCATAGAAAACTTAAAAACTATGGACTTGAGAATCTGACTTTATATTTCTGTTTTGTCAAGTATTATATGCGTCTTCCTATAATCTCTCCCTTTTTCTGAAAATTAATTTCACCTTGTATGAAATTGCAAATAGAGATGCTGATCTCATATAGGTAGGGTAGCTTTTATGATCCCATTGATGTCAAGTACTTGATATAAACTAAGGGTTCAGGTTCCAATAAGATAAGATGACCCACTGGATAAAGGCACTTGCTACCATCATGCCAACAGGTCCTGAGTTTGATCTCTCTAGAACCCACATAGTGGAAGGAAAAACTCTCTCAGTTGTCCTCTGACTTCTTCCCAAATGCTGCACATAATACATAAATAAAGAGGGGCTCATAAATTTTAGCTATTTGTAATCTTTTTTTTTCCAACTTCACTTCAAAAAAAGATATGGAGGGAAAAGAGTAAGGTCAGCTTGGGGTTCACTGAAATCATATAGTGAGTATTTCTTAAGCTTCTTCTATGTTGTAGACCCTGAAGACACAAAGATAAATGTATTACTATCCATACCCTCAAGGAACTCATTTTATTACAGTGTTCTGTTTATTAAACCAAGAACAATAGCATAGGCATCTATGAAAAATTGTCCTCCCAGACTATAAAAATATTAATACTGGTGGCAGCAGAGATGGCTCAGTTGATAAGAACATTGGCTGTTCTTCCAGAGGACCCAGGTTCTTTTCCTAGCACCCACAAAACAACTTACAATCATCTATAATTTCAATTCCAGGGGATCCAAACCTTCTCTTCTGACCTCTGAAGGCACTGGGCATGCATGTGGTGAACATATATATATATATGCAGTCAAAACACCCAAACACATAAAAAAATTAATTAAAAGGAAACTATTAATACTGCATTGTTCATTGTTTCTTTTGTACTAATCAAAATAATTACCCTAAATAACAATAAGAATTGTGGAGGCCCACAAAGGTTTCCTAGTGAGATCTGAGCTTGCTTTATACCCAGCAGAGCTGCATTAGAGGATTACTTGACCATGTGCATGGTTACTAGGTGATTGGAAAAGGTCTACACTTGGCTGAGCTAGGGGGAGGTCTTTTGCTTCATCCCCTGGCATTTCTATAATTAGCCCTTTAGAAGAGACAGTAGGGGCCGGTGGATAATGATCCAGGCCCTCCTGAAGCTATCCTGTGTTTCTATCTGTTTCTCTCCCCTCTATCCTTCTATCTAATATCTCTTGTCCCTCACTCCTCAAGAGTACCCTGTCATAAAATTGGGAGCTGTTCTCCCAGCAGGGCTCCTACAAAGAATATCTGAAAAAAACATCAGAAGCCATACTATGAACTATTTACCTAAAAGAACCCATATGCATGTGTGTATGTGTGTGTGTGTGTGTGTGTGTGTATACATACACATACATACATACATATATACATACATACATAGTTTTAATAAAGTTTTCTCACTTGAGCTAAGGCCATCTAATAAAAACCCAATAACCAGACCTGAGAAGCCCTGTTTTGAGTCGTTTACCAGGGCTATCCAAGAGATTCCCCAAACATAGAGTTGATTGCTGTTGCTTTTGCTTGCCCTTCAGAAGTGGAAGGATCTACTGCTGAAGCACATGTACTTCAGACACAGGGCCCAGAGGCCCCTGAGCTGGAAGTGACCGGAAGTCCTCCACCCTGAAGACTAGCATTCATGGTACCAGAAGGTCCCATGCCATTTTTCAAAGGAGGTAAGCCACCAACTGTCCTGCCTAGCTTTGATGTGTGTGGACCGCATCCATCGTCTATCAGCATGGCACTGTGATCCTAAAGGGAGCAGCAATGCCATGCATACCTCGGCAGTAACTAACAGCTCTCTAATTAAGATGTGCTCATTGAGAAGGAAGCCATTCCTGGTTCTGGAAACCTAGCCAGCTACCCAGGGCTAGTGAAGTCGTGGATACAGGAGGAGAATCTACAAACACAAATTCACTAAACTAGCATAATCCCCACGTCTAAACATGTGTCCTTATGCCCACAGATGAGTGCAGTCTTCACCCCTTACCAGGGAAACTTCTCTTTGCAACAGACAGAGATCACTACAGAAAACTACAACCAATCAAAATGTAGAATCGTGGAGCCCAGTCCCAATGGATATCTACAAAATACTCCCATGACTGAGGCTCAGGGGATATTGCAGAAGAGGAGGCAGAAAGATTTTAAGAGCCAGAGGGTCAGGGGCTTCACTGTAAGTTTGTTTTCTTGCAATGTTAGAAGCTATACCCATGCAGTCCCACTAACAGGACTGCCCAAACGTGGGCTGACGAAGGACCACATGAATGGACATGTCAAAGTGGTCGTGGAAAAGACCACAAAGCCTCAAGCCCATACGAAGAACAAGAGGCAGCTGGGAAATGGGAGAGTAGCAGAAATAGTCTTCTCCAGGGAGCAGATGCCAGCTGGTTATCCAAGACCAAAGGGTCAGCCCTGAAAACATACAACAAGTAATATTATATGGATTGAACTGACTATATTTAGGAATAAATTTGTACACATGCATACATATGTAATAAAATTTAATGAAAAAGAAATCATGAATTTGAAAGAGAGAAAAGACGGTCAAATGGAATGGTTTAGAGGAAAAAAGAAATGTATATTATAATCTCGAAAATAAAAATAAAATAAAAATTATTACTCAAATATATTATACTAATTTATATATTTTCAGTTATACCTTAAATATAGAGCCAAACATTCAGAAAAACACAATACATAGCTATTCAGGTTAAACTGATATATTTAAATGTTCTAGGTTTCTCTTTCCTTCCTAGTAATAGAATATTAAAATTTCAGTTTTAAAACATAAAAGCAGTATGGAAAAAGGTTTGCTCTAAGGGTGGCTGGGTGGTATTTTAATAAACAGACAATGAAGAGTGCTTTTAAATGCGATGAATTAAGAAAAAAATGTATCCATTTGAAAAACCTTTCATTTTGAATTTACCACTGTATGTTCATTAAACAGGGAATTGTTGTGGATGTATGCGCGGTTCAGAAAAGTAAGCACCAATGAAATACAGCGTGCACAACAGTTGAATGGTCCCTAAATTGTTATTACTACCATTTCAATTATTTATGCAGTAAACTGTATAATCTAACAATAACATTAAAAGATAAATACAGACCTAGCTCCCCTAGGTGCTGGTTCTTCCTCCAGATCATGTTCACAATTAACTAGAAGTCAGAATCCTAAGTCTTATTGAGAAATATTTCACTTGCTTGTGAATTGTACCAGCTTCCTCTCTGAGTCTCCCGACTGCACTCCACATCTGATGAAACATTTATTTGAACAAACAAAATACATATGTACAAATAAATACAAATGTCAGGATCTGACACACAAATGCAAACACATGTCTTTCCTCATACCCACCATTTGACAGTATGACAGGCTAAAGAGCCTTTTGAATGGATACGCCTCACAATACCTCTGAAAGGAATGACCAGACAAAAGTACTGTCATCAATTTCCTGTCTTTAGGAAATACACTTTTCTTTACGAGTGTGATGGTTTGATGACTCACAGTGTCAGGACAGGTAACAAAGGAATGGATGCCTGAAGCCATGACCGGCAGGCTAGCAACTACAGGGAGAAGTCTTGGCAGCCCCATCACCTGACCTTGCCGCTTGATTGAAGAAGAATTAAGCACAAGTTTCTCAATCTCCCTGCACAGGGATGCCAGGAAACCAATCATCACCCAACCACTTTGTGGGGCCATTAAGAGAGCCTTGAACTCCATCTTTGTCCAAAGGAAAGCACGAGGCAGATAACTTTTCATCCGAAGAATCATCTTAAGATCCCCAAATGGAAAGCGAGGGGCGCAGTAAACCTCTTAAACTCCAGTTTGGCAGCTCTAACACGGGGCATTAAGGTAAGAAGGTTATTTATGGCAAAGAAAGGGGAGAGGATTCCAAAGCCGGGGTAGAAGGAGAAAGAGAAACAGCATCCGATTTGAAAATCATGCTCTGCCCTGTTCAAGCATGAAGGGTAGACACTGTGACACAAAAACAGGGGCCGCAGGTGACTCGGGGGAAGCTTTCAACTGAATTCCTACAGATAATGCCCGCAAAGTCTCTACCCATCCCCCCAGTCCGGAGATGATTACCTCCATGCTCCTAAGTGCAAGGAAGCAGCAGGTCCCGTGGTTGCTCAGGGGTGTCTGAAGGCCCCACCCCTGCTCACTCCGGGGATCTTGGAAGCTCTCAGCATCTGACTCTTCTGCCGCTTGGGTGTAACATGTGCACCTAAGGGCGTTTGACTCACTTATCAGTTCAACCATCCCCTCCCCCTCCTTCCACAGGCTTTCCTTGCCAGAAGGGTAAATTCTCCGCAGGGCACCCTTCTTCCGGCTTGCCTGGGGAAAGGGCAAGGGTAAGTGTAGGTGAGATACCAGGACTCCCTCTGGGACGAGTCCCCTCCCAGCGCCCAACACATCCCAGTAGCGGGGTCTTGGCTTCCTCCTTGCAGCCTCCTGGCACTGGCTGCTCAATGGTCTGCCCTTCTGGACCCCCAAATGGAGCGGGCCTAGGCTGCTTCTAAGGCAAAGGATGGCAGTAATCATATTCATGTAACCTTTTGCCTGCGGAGGGCGGGGGTGGGGTTGGAGGGTGGGGGGTTGAAGCAGCAGCGGGGCGCTCCATGAATAGTGATGAAGGCAAGGCAAGAAAGCTGCTCACCCGTCAGTGGCAGGAAGAGTGAGTAGCTGAGAGCTACAGCACTGTAGGTAGCCAAAAATCCCAGCCTGGAGGAGGGACAGGGATGGAGGTGGGGGCACCTCAGGAAGGCAAGGGAGGAATTCTGCTACCTCCCTTCTTCTCCAGGGAGGGGTGGCAATGCGACCCTGTACCGGACACTGTTGGGGGATAAGGTTTAGCTTTGGCCACTGACAGCGGGGTTGCAGAGCCTCGGGTGTCAGCGCTACCCAAGCCCCAGCCCCTTTGCCTTAAATGCACCTCTCTTCCCCTCTAGGGCAACTCTCTGGAGGTGGGAAAGTGGCTGTCATGTCCTAACGCCCCCCCCCCTCCCAGGATGAGAATAATGTGCCCACTGGGCACCTTTCCTGGGAAAGATAGGAGTTGTTTACAAACAGCCAGAAGGGGATTTCTATGCTATGGCAGCAGAACCAGGGTACTTGATGAATCTGATTTCTCTTCAGTGATGGGGAGGAGGCCGTGGCTGTGAGGCGCTGTACTTCCTGACTGACCAGCATCTTAGAACAACTCCCATCTCTGACTACCTGTGTGTGTGTGTGTGTGTGTGTGTGTGTGTGTGTGGTGTGTGTGTGTGTGGTGTGTGTGTGGTGTGTGTGGTATGTGTGTATGTGTGGGGTATATGTGTGTGGTGTGAGTGTGTGTGGTGTGAGTGTGGTATGTGTGTTGTGTGTGGTATGTGTGTATGTGTGGGGTATATGTGTGTGGTGTGTGTGTGTGTGTGGTGTGTGTGTGGTGTGTGTGGTATGTGTGTATGTGTGGGGTATATGTGTGTGGTGTGTGTGTGTGTGGTATGTGTGTGTGTGGTGTGTGTGTGTGGTGTGTGTGTGTGTGGTGTGTGTATATGTGTGGGGTATATGTGTGTGTGGTGTGTGTGTGTGGTATGTGTGTGTGTGGTGTATGTGAGTGTGGTGTCTGAGTGTATGTGTATGCCTGTGTATGTGTTATGTGTATTGTGTGTGTGTGGTGTATGGTATGTGTGTGTGGTGTGTATGTGTGAGTGTGGTATGTGAGGTGTGTTGTGTGTGTGTGTGTGCACATGTATGAACCACCGCACCTGGATTTTCGGCACGGGTCCTCTGAGCAGACGTAGGACCTTCTGCTTTTATAACTTGACTGACGGAGCTGTCCTCCTCACCACTTCTTCTCCAGTGCAGCATTCTTTAGCAAATGACTCTTGAAGGAACTTCACTGGAACAGAAAAGAAGCAGAAAGGCTGCGGCAGAGGAGCTTGGGCCGGGAGACTGAAGCCTGCCTTTACTCTGAAGAAGGAGGAAGGGCTTTGGAGGGTAGATTTTGTCCATCAGAGAGCTCCTGGGGCTCCTCAGAGCCTTTTGAAAACCATGAGACTAGATGGTCGCTGAGGTCTAATTCCTTCGTTCATTAAGCATCATTTGGATGTCTTCCTTCTGGGGTACTCATATTGATGACCGGTAAATTTGGAAGGGGAATGGAGGAGGAAGGGAGTTAGGAGAAAGCCACCCTATTGGTTCTGGTTTTGCTGGGCTCCAGTCCTAGACTGGAAGAATGCCTCGGATGTCCCACAGGGTTCAGCATGCTCTGTCACTGTTTGTCTTGGCCTTTTCTGTCTGTGTGTAACGACGCATAAATGAATGTGCTACATTTCCTCAGCAACAAGAGGAGGTCCTGTATGTCCCCTCCCCTGGTGAGCAATCAGAAGAGAGAGTGGGGTGTCATGGTGTTGTCAGGGACAGGCTGACAGTAGTACCAAATTAGGAAAAGGCAGACTGAGGATTCCTGGCCAAACTACATCACCAACGCTCAGCCAGCAAAATCAGTGGAAGTGTGTGTAATCCTGTATAGACTAGATGGCCCGTGCTCTGCCAGCAATGCAGGAAAGAGGATAATCAAGCGGGACATGGTTCTTTAATAAGTGTAAAACTAAACATCATCAGCATGCTGCAACAGAAAACCAGGGGCTGGAAGTGGTTAGTGTTGTGATTACAGAAAGGGCATCAGTATAGGATGTCATTGCTTTCAAGATCCAAGAAAATGTCTAGCATTCATTTTTATAAACAAAGCTGGAGCACACTGGAGTTATTTCTTATTTTAAACATATAGTCATACCACCTTTATTTAGAACATGGGCAAGGAGATTGGAATGGTATATAAACCCAGGACAAGAGTCGGTATTGTATGTTCTCAAGAGAGTAAAATGCAAGGCCCATTTTAAACAAATACAGGACTATTCAGCTCTGAAGCATTGTTAATCTTTTCATTAAAAGGCATGGTCGTTATGTTCCAAATCCTCCTTCCAAAGATCAGATCCAGATTTTCCAGCTAATGAAACAATGGAATCATTTCTACAAAAAAAACAGAAGAAAAACGCTAGACAAATATTCCAAACCAGATTATTACAGTTCCAGAAAGCAATGGATTTGAGAGGGACACACACACACACACACACACACACACACACACACACACACACACAAGCATGGAGAATATACACACTATCAGGAACATGTTAGAAGAAAAACTAATATACAAGTCTGTGAATGTGATACAACATAGATAAAACATCTCTAGAGTAAATCATTTCTGTAACTGCTACTGACTGATAGAGGTGTGTGTGTGTGTGTGTGTGTGTGTGTGTGTCCTTTCACTTCTTGGCATCAGTTAAAGAACCACAGTTGTGGCTTGTGACAGAGCCTGTGCATGCAGGTCCAGGGTGTTGCTGTTTGGATGGTTAGTGTATTAGGAACAAAAGGCATTTGATCTTCTCTCTTCTGCTTAAGCTCAAACTACCTAAAAGTAACTTTGGCTTGGCTTCCTGGTGAGAAAAACACTGAACAGTTGGAAATGTCGACTGAGCTTTAAATATATGCATGCCAGATCATTGTTATCAAGCAGGCTTTCCCTGGGGGTAAAACTCTCACCGACATCAGGGAGCCTTCTTTTCCTGATGCGTGTTTCTTTTGAACAAGTTTCTTAAGGGCAGAGGGTGGGGAAACTACAGAGAGGGGACCTATGATAGAAAACGCAAGGCCTGGCCTTTTTGTGCCCCCCCCCCCCCCCCCCCCGCACCACACACACTGTGTATGAGCCCATGAGTAGTGGGCAGGAGTATGACATTTTTTACTCATATAAATAAGATGTGTGTGTGGGTTGGGGGGAGGGTTGTTTCCCCCAAAGGCAAATCTTGTTGATGAAATAGTAAGCACAAATACAGAAATGTGAATGCTTCCTGTGCCCATTGGGAGCACACTGATGGGCAGAAATGTGGAATGAGGGTAAGGAGGATGCACTTCTCTGGGGACCTTCAGAAGAACTGAATGGTACACAAGCACAGTGTTTCATCGATGGATGATCACTGCCTCAAAGGACCAGAGAGACTTTCCAGGCCGTTCTTCACTAGTCATTGTGCACACACAATTTCCTCAAGACATGTTGACTTCAGGTGGTCTAAATAAGGAGAGGTGAATCATTCAACATTCAATGGCAAATCAATAGCAGGCATGCATAATTTTCATTGGGGTGTAAATGTGCCATAGTGCCTTATTATTAACCATTGAAAATCAGCTGTGGGACCAAGGAGTTATATGGTGGGCTGGTTTGCATCAGAGAATCTTAGCCAACTAGGACACCAAGCTCATACAAGCATCCACCAAATCAGTACTCAGTGCAAGGGAAAATACAGCTTCAGGAAGGCACCCCCAACTCCCTCCTATCCGGCCATCTTTCCCTTGTTTTTTAGACACCTGGCACCACTAAAATTGGCCCCACATTTATTTGGTAAAATTATGGCCCCTTACCAAAGTGCAGTAAATAAAGCATGCATTTCTGTTATGATTTGTTCAAGTTAAAGATGGAGACAGCTGACATACTGAGACTAGGTAACATGAGAAAAGTTTAATGAAAGGACTGATTCGGAAAGGTGTTTGCACATTATAAGGCAACTGCAAGAGACAGGACAGCATCCCAGGGGGATTACCACCAAAAAGTGACTCTGGCCTGAGCAGAGGGGAGAGAGGGGCTATCAGAACCAGAGGGAGATGACTGTGTGGGGGTCCAGCCAGTGAGAGTTACAGCCTTCAGTGTGTGTGTGAGGGGGCAGTGATGAGTTGATGGTGATTTCAGAAGTGAAGATGTAAGAGTAGACACATTGACTTCCCTCCCCTCTTCTCATATCTTACTTTTGCTCTTATTGGACAAACCCAATCCAGCAGTAAACCTAGATCAGGGTTAGGATCCTTATGGGCCAGATTTCCATGGCATAGGCAGGATGGAAAGGCATCTGAAGAGACAAATGACCACCGTGACCAGAGCAAGATCTCTCATCCAGTTGTGTTATCTTCTGCATTAGCCGGTTTCCCGTTGCTGAGACAAAATGCTGAAGATAAGCAACTTGGGAAGATTGGGGAAGATTCTGGCTCATGGTTTAGCCTATGGTTGCTCTGCCCAGTTGCTATAGACATGTTCAAGGTAGAACACATAGCCCAGGGAAAACCTTATCATCTCTTAGGGGCCAAGAAGCAGAAGGAAAAAAAGTCCATGAAGACAGAGGGATGAAACATACCCTTAAGGGCACAGCTAAGGTGACTTGCTTCCTCCATCTAGGTCCATTACCTAACGATCCTACCAACTCCAAACAATGGTTAGGATATGAATCCGTAAATGAATCCAGTGGTGAGCATGGAGCCCCCCCCCCCCCCGACTTAATCACATCCCAAAGGCTCAACCTGCGAGCACTGTTGCATTATGGATCAAGCCTACAACACATGAGCCTTGGGGGGGCATTTCAGATAGAAACCACGACATTTCCAGTTAGCTACTGACCTTTGACAAGTGATTTCTCCTGGTCCTCTTCCTGAGAGCATAGTCACTTGGATATCACTTCCACTCCACAGCACCAATACCCAGTCCAACTCTAATAAAGGGGATACTTAATGTTCTGGCTTTTCATAAGCATGACTTCACGTGATATTCCCACTTAATGCTTCTTAGCCAAATGGTTTACTCAACAATGTACATCTGTAGCATGTTTTAATACTTCATGTTTCACACTTATTATTTACCAAGATATAATTTTAGAAGCTTTATTAAGATACAGTTTTCATGCAATAAACTATATATATATATACATATAAAGTTTAAAATGTTATAAAATTTTGAGATGATAGACAATCACAATACCATTGGCACATTAAGATAATAAGCATGCGCTGGGCGGTGGTGGCGCACGCCTTTAATCCCAGAACTCGGGAGGCAGAGCCAGGCAGATCTCTGTGAGTTCGAGGCCAGCCTGGGCTACCAAGTGAGCTCCAGGAAAGGTGCAAAGCTATGCAGAGAAACCCTGTCTCGAAAAAAAAAAAGATAATAAGCATGCATACTATCACCCTTGACTTTTCCTATACTTTATTATGGCCCTTCCTCTCCTTTCCCTGTGTTTCTTCCTCGTCCATTGATAAGCTTTCCACTACTATGCATTAGACTGTAGTTGTTTGGATTCTATAGAAACAGAATCACATGGATTTTTTTTAAGTCTGGTTTCTTTCACTAACCGTAATTTGTGATTTAGCCATGATATAGCATATATCAGTATTTTTCTTATAAAGCTGAATAATTTTTTCATTCTGTGGATAAACCATAGTTTGTTAATACATTTGTTAATCCATCCAGATGTTGATAGGCCTTTGTCGCCCCTGCCCTGTTTTTTGATTATAATAAATACAGCTCCTGAATATGCATGGCAACATATGCATATACACCTTTTGACTGCAGAATAACCAGGTCACATAAGAGATGTGTGTATTTTTTTAGGGAACTAACACACCATTCAAAAGTGGTTGCACCACTTTGCATTCCCATCATCAGTATATTAGAGCAACATATCAGATTAGAACTACTTAAAAGAGTGAATTTTGTAGACTGTGCTGACTCTGGAGCACCATGAAACCCTAGCAAGACCGTGGAAAACCAGAAGAACAAGGATTAAGGAAGAAGACAAGATTGTAGCCTGAATTTATTTGGGAGATGCCTGTCTCATAATTAATGCCCTTCTTCACGAGTATTTCATTCAGGTCATCTTTACATACTCATAATTATAAATGAAATGTTTTTAAAAATGTATCCTATATATACAATGGAATATTCTTCAGTCTTAAAATGGGAAAAAAATGACATTTGCTAAAGTATGGATGAATCTTGACAACCCAATCATAAAGAAAGTTATTATATTATTCCACTTCTGTGGGCTGCCTAGTGTGGTTAGATTCATGGGCACAGAAGGTTAAATGTTGCTAGTCAGCAGGTGGGCTAAGGGATAGAACAGGGAGCTCCTGTTTAGTAGGTAAAATTCTGCAGTTCTGAAGGTGGAAAAATGTTCTGGGGTTCACTGTATATCCATGTGGATACACAACACTACAGAGCTGGACGCTAAGACCTCCAGATGGTATACTGTGTTGTGTGTATTTCACTACAATAAAATAACCAAAACGAAATTAAAGCTATAATAGCTATCTATAGATACAGGAGGAATATGAAGCATCTTTGAAACTGATATTAATAGTCACTTGGCCTGAACTCTGTTTCAGTTTACATCAGTTTGCTAAAGTAGCTCACATTATCCTACAAGGGCAGAGGCTGTGCCAAGAATGTTAGGGGAAAACACATAGAAAACCAATAGTAGGGTTTTATGGAATATTTAAAATACACAAAATAATAATGCCCAGAGGCGAGTAAAGAACTAACAGATTCAACAAAGAAAGGAAAAACTAAACCCTGAAGCTGAACAATGTTGGCTCTGGGGCTTTCTATGGTCCTTTTGCATTTTTACCGGCTCCTGTTTGATCTATCTATGACACCTGCCTCAAGTGTACTGTGAGCTCCCTCACATCACTCCACTGCTTCATGGCAAAGGCTTTGACTGTCACCACAAGCTCCATCCTCCTCGGTACAGGTCGCGCTGCCTGCCCCTAGCAGTTCCCCTGCAAGTAACTTCCTGGTATCTTGCAAATATTCTTCCCTCCATTAGGAAGACTCTCCCACAACCTGCTCATGTGAGGATCCAGGTTCTAAGTCAGCTGTGACTGCCCTTCCTCAATAAGCGTCTTTAGTTTGTGTAACTGATGTCATATAAGAGGCTATGGTTGTAGAATGCCTTTACAGAATGCTACAAAGTATATTTCTGAGCCACATTTACATTTATGGAATTAAAACATGACTATATGAAAATGAACATAATTTTAACATTCTTTTCTAATAAAGTTCTATGGGCATTTGGAGTTGTTTTTTTTTTTTTTAATTTTATTAACTTTAAAAGTTTTTACTTTGTAAAACTGTGCATTGATCCTAGAGCCTTGAACTTGTGGCCTTCCTGTCTCAGCCTCCTGAGTAGCTGGGACTATGTAAAAGCCTGACCCACCAGTCGGGTGGTTACTTTTCCTGGTTTGGCTTGGGCAAGCATCCACTCTACCACTGTGGTCCACCCTCATTCCCATGGAGGTTCTGAAGATACTTCTCAGAAGAAAATAAGTTGTCATCTCAAATTATGGCTCCTTGGTAAAGCCGACGAATCTGTGTACTGTGGAAGAGGCTGCTGAACTTTACCTACTAACTGCTTACTGCTACTATAAAAAGTTCTCTAAAAGGAATGCTGTTAGCAGATTAGAGCCATTTATTTAAAAGAGTAATGTCCATAGACTGCGAAATCAACCACTCATTCTGTAGGACAGTGAAACCCCAGGAAGGTAGTGGAAAATCAGAAGAGCAAGAGCGAGGATTAGTGTGGAAGACAGCATTGTAGCTAACACTTATCTGGGGGACACCTGCCTCATGCTTAATGCCTTTCTTCAGCAGTATTTCATTCAGTTCGTCTTATCTGGCCATACTACTTTTCTAGAAAATAACTGTTAAAAATCTCAATGGCTGCTTCTGCACGGTGGGATGGATGTGGTTTAATGTGTTTTCATTCACTGGTTTTTGAATTTCATGTTCCCACTGTGCCTGTCCCCGGACTTGGCTTATTTATCCGCAGGGCATGACTAAATGGGAGCACTCTTCTTTGGGTGTGGTTTTCCTTTCTCTGGATGAACTTCAAAAGGAGCAGCTCTTGGGAGCCTGGGGTTGAGTCCTTCTGTAACTATGACACATTGGAACAAAGACACTTACCACTTCAAGCAGCTACAACGTTTAGAAGAGTAAGGATTAGTAGTTAATGTCACCAAAGGAGGGGTTAGCAAGAGGATTGATGACGGCTGATGATTCTGAGAATCTTGGCTGACTATTTAGGATAATTTTACACAAAGACAGTATGACCAGTAGGTGCTCTGAACATTTTCTGATGCCTCCCGAAATAAAATCAGAAGGAGGTTCCTTATTGTTGGTTGAACAACTAGTGAGTAGCAGACATCCTATAGCCCTTATCTCACTAAATCCTCCAGATTTCTTCAGACCTGACACCACTATTCTACTGGATTTTTTTTTTTTAAAGAGACGAAGTAAAGTACAAGAAATGTAGGTGAGTTAATCTCCTTAGAGGTAGAAGAATAATTTGACCCAAAGCTCTCTGATCCAACACTTTTCTGCTTTACTATAATGTTACCTCCTCTTTTATATGTCTACTGGGGGCCATGTGAATGTATATGTATGCTTTAAGTTCCCATGGTGACTACAATGTTGAGTGGAATTTGAGGACAGTTTTCTATCGCCGAGGACAAGCATTCAGCTGAGGTCTGAGGGATTTAATGCCTGGGTACTGCCAGAAGTGCTGCACAATATTTATATTGCAAGAGGCAAACACTTGGAATGGGCCATCCTTAATACCACGGAATTTATAACCCACGGTGAGCTCCACTCAATGAAGAGATATTCCTGGGAGAAGCCCAGAGCCTCACACGCTGCCCTCAAATCACCACAGAGGCAGATTGCTTTACATATGCCCTTCCCTGCCCTGCTCTATGGCTGCATTCTTCAATTCTGGATGTTCCCCCTGCGGTTCTGGCATCCCAAACTCTAACGATTCCTTAGCCTACCATCAGCTTTAAAAGCAATTTTACATTTATTGGAATTTAATAAAAAAGAAATAAAAGGAACTGCTAAATTTTAGTAAATAATGCTTCAAAACACTTGGCTCCTTAAAAATTATTTCCCATGTTTAACTTATGAAAAGCTTTGGAACCATGGAGGATTTTTGGTTGACTATTTTCAAACAAAATCTACATTTATTAGTGGACCTTGTTCGTGGTTCCAGGTGACTGCTCCCCTGCTCTTCACTTTGTGCTTAGACTGCCAGTGTCTTCAGACAAGGATGCCATAGCTCACTGGTGATGGTTCTATCTTGGCAGTTGAAAGTGGCCACCTTAACAGTCCAAAGTGGCCATCTTGGCAGTCCGAAGTGGCCATCTTTTCTTCAGTTCACGGAGATGACCTTTAATCTTGGTTACATTTGGACCATTTCTTCCCTCCCATTTTATTTTCCTCTCCCAGGGGCGTCTGGTTCATAGCTAAGAAGCGCCTGCTCAGTTGACATGCCTACTGGTATCTCTTCACTTTTTCAAGCAAGCCTAAACCAATGTTAGCTTGTCTCTTCTTTTCCAATTGATGTCAAATATGTCCACTCTATTATGCAGTCCTTCCCAACATTTAATCTGACTTCTTAAACACAGCAGTCTGTTTTTGTACAGATGTACAGGAATTCTTCATTTCCTATCCGCTGATTCCTGTGGGGTCAACTTGTTTTGTTTGCTTGATGCTCTTTCGTTGTCAAATTTCCTCTGTGACGAGTGGTCCTTTCCACACCAATGAAGGTCTCAGTTGACTGGAACACGGAATGCCCTTTTCTCTACGGTCTGGCCCTTAGGTAGCTTTCTCCAGCACCAGGCTCTTGAGTGAGTCTCTGACCAATAGGTCTTCAAGATCCTTCTGAGTCTGTGCAGAGACGAGGGGTCACCCTTGCCTCCCCAATATCTTCCCCTACAGTACAGATTTTACCTCTCTATTCTATTTGTCAGCATTTCTCACACTGTTTCCAGTTGAAATATTTTTCTGGTCTCAGCTTTGTGAGTTTACGGCATTATTTTTGTTCATGATCTTCACCAACTGTCTTTGATTTAGGGTAGGAACTGCTTTAGCGGACAGTGTTCTGTATTCTTGTATTCTTCTTCCTTCTTTTCTTTTCCTGTCCTTTCCCTCTCCTAAGGGCTTTGTCATCAGCCTCTCTCAGGCATCACATGGAGGAAGGGATTCACTATGAGCCAGTTTACTCCCCCCATGAACACTGGGGTTTCCCTCCTCCACCACACTTGGATGGATTCAGTGAAAATCCTGGAAATCTGCTTGTGAACTTCACAGTGCTCTGTAAGAGGGAAGCTGACTGCTATTAAGGAGTCAAAGGATTAGCAGCTTTTGCAAAGCATTTTCTGGGAGTTTTCAGGAAGAAAAAGGACATAATCATTATAACCAATACTGCCTATCATCTTCAACTTTAAAATATCGTCAGCATCAATTCCCAAATTCAGTTTGTGTTTCCATTATCCAATTGAAATACTTGATAAACCGGATTCACTGCAGTAATTGCAGACTGTGTCTAGGCAAGACCTCATCAGCCCTGCTTAGGAAGCTGGCAAAACTAGAACTCTCAGAAAACTGTTATCTTGTCTATGGAAGCCATGTGCAGAGGAGTGCCTGACATTAATATCTGAGGTTAGGCCTGTCTCACTTTTTAACAGCTGACATTGATTGAGTGCAAGGTAAAAGCTAGGTACCTGTTTCAAGTACTTTACAGTTATCGAGTTTGAAATCCTCACACTAATTCCTATAGGTCAAGGATTGTTTTCATTGTTTACTAAGAAAATCATGGCATAGAGACACTCGTGAAAATCTGTCCGAACATCTAAGCAGTAGAGGTTGCAGGGAGACTTGAACCCCTGAACCTTGGGTTATTGTGCTTACCGCCTCCCATTATGCCCATCAGATACATGTTATACTAGAAAACCTTCATCTCTTAGTGTAAACATGAGCTCACCAAGAGACAGCAGCACAGTGCTTTAAAACTAACTTGTTAGAAGAGACTGCCTGTAGGGTTTAAAAGATAAATCATGTATAGCTGACACTTACTATGCCTCCAACAGTCGTACTCCATCTTAAATTGAATACAAAGCCCACACAAACCACCTCTTTTGTTCATAGCTCAAATTTCTTCCCAAAGTAATAGTTAATGCTTGTTAGGCTCTGAAGTAACCAGTGTTCTACCGGTCACTCTGTGGGCATTATTTTATGAAAGGCAGCAAACATGAACTGAACACTCCTGTCGTGGACCTGTTATTGACGAGGACATCTGTTTAGCATGGCCCAGCTCCTGAGACAGTTAATAGTCCTGTCAGCATTTGAAGCTGAGTCTATCTCTAGACTCCTGTGGTAGACAGATTTTTAGATGGCTTCTGACCTTTGCTCTCTGGTGGTACTCCCAGGACTGGGATAGATCACATGGTGTGCTGGTCAGTTTTGTTTTGCTTTGTTTTTTGTCAACTTGACACGAGCTGGAGTTATCTGGGAAGAAAGGACCTTAATTGAGGGATCGCCTCCATCAGATTGCCCGTAGGCAAGCCTATGGCTGCAACCGGAAGATTTCTTGTGTCCCAGCCTGCAGGCAGTCAGGACAAATCTCTCCCACTCGCACCCCCAAGTAAACACACAGAGGCTTATATTAATTATAACTGCATGGCCATGGCTCATGCCTTTTGCTAGCTAGCTCTTATATCTTAAATTAGCCCATAACTATTAATCTATGTATTGCCACATGGTCTGTGGTTTTACCTGCGTCCCATTACATGTTGCTCCTTGGGTGGGTGGCTGGCTGGCGTCTCCCCCAGCCTTCTTCCTGTCTTTCTCTTTGAATTTCCAGCCTGCCTCTAAGCTGTCTTACCATAGGCCAAATAGCTTTATTTATCAACCAATCAGAGCAACACATATTTGCAGCATACAGAAAGACATTCTCCCATCATATGGCAGCATTTTTTTTTTGTTTGATTAGTAATTGATGTGGGAGGACCCAGCCCACTATGGGTGGTGCTACCCTTGAGCAGATGGTCCTGGGAGGTTTAAGGAACGGAGCTGAAAGCAAGCCAGTAAGCAGCTCTCTTCCATGGCCCCGGCCTCTGTTTCTGCTTGAGTTCCTGCCCTGACCTTCCTGGATGTTAGATATTGATGTGGTAGCAGAAGGTCAATAAACCCACTCCTCCTAAGTTGTTTTCGGTCTTGGTGTTTATTACAGCAAGAGAGAAACAAACTAGAAAACATGGAACAGAAACTTCATTTAAACTTATTTTTACACAATATGTTCTGATCATATTTTTCCCCCTCTCCCAACTCATCCTGGATCATTCCCACTTCCCTACCCACCCAACTTTATGTTCTCTCTCTTAAAAAAAAAAAGCTATCACAAATGAAAACCAAAAAAAAAAAAAATCCATAAGACAAAAAATACAAAATGGAACAAAAAGCCTGCAACAACAACAACAACAACAACACATGGGCTCTATTTTGTGAACAGGAACTTTGCAGATATTAAGGGAGATGATCTAAATGTGACAGAGTTCCATAAGCCCTTCGAAGACATGAGTGTTTCCTCGGGCTGTTTGCAGAGGCGGTCACAGAAATTCGGGGGGGGGGGCAGGGGAGAAGAACTTCACTATGGCTGCCTTAAAGATGGAGAGACACATGTGAAGGAGAGTGAAGAATCTAGAGGAGTTGACGATGACATCAGCTGACTGGCAACTTGGAATCTCAGACCTATGGTCCTTGGGAAGCTGCCACCATGATTCTGGTCTTGTAAGACTCGGAGGAGAGGCACCCCAAGATGAGCCATTGGGCTTTTGGTGTAGAGACATGGCTTCTCTGGTAAAGTCACGTGTTCGTGCTAGGAAGATGAAGGTCACAGAGACCCCACACCTAGGGCTCTATATCTCACCTCCTTCCTTCTCCCTATGACCCCTCATGTTTCTCCTTGCTTCTGACAGTTCTGGTCTCTCTCTGTGTATTGGATGTACTCATTTAGCTCAGGATGGGTAAGAATGCTGTGTGCCCTCTGCTGAGAGTTCTTCTCCACCCTTCAGAGTGGGCTTCAAAACGATTCCTCATGAAGACTTCTCTGATTGGGACACATGCTTTCACAGGATTTTCCATAGGCTTTTTTTAGCTCTTTCCCTATGTGCACATACATTTGTGTGATTTCCTTTAATAAGGGTATCTACTGGTTTCCCTGAATCTTCAGTCATTTGTGCTGCCCACAGGCATCAGAACAACTCTCTCAATATTTATTTTTATATCCAATCTGCTATTTTTCTCTTTATCATAGGTCTTCTCTACTTAGACTCTATGTTTGTTGAGGACAGGGAACAAATTTGTCTCTATTGCCTCCTCAACATGCTGAGACTTCTACACCAATCCCACGTTTTCACACAGGCTCTGGGCATTGAACTTGGGTCCTCATGCTTGTGCGACAAGCGCCTTACAGACCATCTCCTCAACCCCCACAGAAGTCTGAAAGGGTAAAATAAGGCGCAGATGAGGGGCCAGGGCTACTGCCCTGCTCTGGATGCAGATTGTCCTCCAAAGGGTCACATGTCGAAAGCTTGATTCCCAGTGTGCAAGGAGGTAAAACGTTTAGAGATGGGACCCAGTGGAAGGTGCTCAGATCACCGAGGGCAACAGGGGTTGCACATGGCTTCCCAGAGTGACTTCTCAGAGACGTTGTTTCCAAAGAGCAAACCTTTGCTCCAGAATCTCTTCCCCTTGCACATACAATACACTCTGGTGTGTCAGAGCAGAGGAGGCCATCAACAGAGGCCGAGCCAATAAGACACTTGACGCTGAACTTTCGGTCTCTGAAACTGAATTAAATGAACTAAATATAAGTCCATGTATTTGTTTGTATTTATTTATTTGTTTTTTAATCCAGCGTCTACTTATTAGCCCAGGCTGGCCTTGGACTCAGGATCCAGCTGCCTCATCTCCCTTATGCTAAAATTACAGAAATGGTCCACCAAGTTCTGCTACCTTCTTTCTTTATAAATATTCAAGCCTGGGTGTTTTGTTATTGCAATGGAAAACAGACAAAAATAGAAACCAAAGGTGAGCTGAGCTGGAACCATTATTAACTTCTCATTAGCTATTTGTCCAATTAGATTTGGAAAGTAGAGGTATATGAAGGATATTATTTTTCCCTGTTATGTACTTATGACTGCTGAATTCTGCAATATTATTTTGGAGTTATTATCTCATGGAAGTGATTTATGATTCTTAAAATCTGTAAGATTCATACTTTTTATAATATATTTTGCTTACTCATAGGGTAGGAAGATACAATAGTGGCAGTTAGATGAATTTTTATTAAATAACACTGCTTTTCCTCAATCCATACCCGCAAATTGTCAGTAGGGCTCATTAAGAATATTATCCTACTATAATATTAATGGCAATATTAAAATACTGATGAATATTAAATGTGATGAAATAAGAATAAATTGAAAAGTAAAAAATACCATACTAATTTCTTTATATTTTAATTTAAATGTATAGGTGTTTTACCTGCCTGTGTATCTGTGTACCACATACATGCCTGGTACCTGCAGAGGCCAGAACAGGGTATCAGATCCCCTGCAACCAGAGTATTGACAGTTGAGAATGTGGAGCTAGGAACTGAACCTGGGTCCTTTGGAAGAGCAGCCAGTGATCTTAACTGGCTCAACTGTCTCTCCAGCCGCTTTTTAAAAAGTAATCTATTGTAATTACGTTCATTCGTATTTGTTTGTGTGAGTTTATGTGAACCACATGCATGCAGGAGCCTGCAGAGCCCGGAAGAGATATTAGAACCCCTGGAACTGGAGTTACAGGCAGTTGTGAGCTGCCAGGGGCTGAGAATTGAGCTCTGGCCCCCTGAAAGCAGAAAGCACTTTATAACCATGGGGTCATCTCTCCACCCCTCATGTTTCTATATTAGCGCTAAAGGCATAGGGAATTTCATTTTCTGTGCTTTATCAGGCCGGTTCACCCTTTCCATCAGTTTCAAATTTCCCTTATCTATACTACCTTTTGCCAAAGCAATTCTCAGCATCTTCCTATTTTTCTCTTATGTCTCTTTGCTCAGTTTCCTCAAGGAACACCGACCCGGATGGAGTCTCTACTCACTCTGACTGCCGTGTCTTCAACAGATGGGAGAGACTCGACTTTTTTCCTAGTAGGAGACAGATAAATCAGAAGGAGCTGCTTATTTGCTTGGTCCCACAGACCCTTCCTGTGCAGTGTGCAACTGTGAGACTCCGAGACTGTGTCCTGACCTAATGTCTGATAGTGATCAGGAAATGCACAGACTGATGGACGCCATTGTCTTCCCAGCATTGACTCAGTTTATGAAGCCTGGCAAACTGGATTCAGCCAATGGTCAGATGTTGACCTTGAACTCCCAGAGTGAGCGCTCCCTTTGTCAGTTCAAGAGTGCCCTTTAGACGGTTTGGGTTTTAAAACCCCAAACCCAAGTCCAGGGGTTACCACAGCTGCTTTACACCAACGGAAAGGGATTTCTTAGAAGTACTGCGGAAGGAGATGACAACAGCTAGGAGCTCAGGAAGATTCTGGAAGGAAACTAGAGAGACCTTTGGGACTTCCTTCTCTCCCCTCTTGTCCCTGCTTTCTGAGCATCTGCTTCCATCACCATTACCGGCCTGCCTTCCCTGCTTTCCAGTCCAAGTGGAGAGAACTGCCTTGCGCACGGCCTAACTGCCATGGTTTGGGTTCGACACGTGAGAAGTGCCTAAACTGTTGGTTACGCTTTCAGTTCTGCCTTCTCTGGGAACTGATTTGACTGGCTCGGGTTGTGTCTGGTGTCCTCCTTCCGCTCAACTGATGGAGGTCCATGAGATAGGCATGCTGTATGGTATAGTTGCTAGGGTGGATCTAAGCTTGGAGAAGCAGGGTTTGAGAAGACTAGGCAGACAGGCAGTGGGTGCCAACAACATGAACTCCAGGGACCCCGATAGGAAGCCTACAAATTCCAGGGGAGAGTCAAGGGGTGGCTGCTTCTAGCCAAACAAGCCTTGCTTTTCATACCAACATTGCCCATAATGCCGTGAAGATCCTGATGGGGTAGGTGAGAGGGTGGGTAGAGTCCTAGCCCAGTGACAGGATTTGGCTGGTAGAACAAAATGCATCGGATGTAGAAAATAAGGAGAATGAGAGTGGGCCCAAAAAGGGGCCCTGCATGATCTCTTCAGTGTTTCCTGGATTCCTCTACCCCCCGGAACCGGCAGCCCACATCCGGGCATTTTCATTCTTCATAGTACTTTGAAGAAATGTTTCAGGGTAAGTGTGGAAGGCTCAGAGAGAGGGAGAACTCATAAGTAAGAAAAGTAAATATATACTTGTTAAGTTGTAGGGCATGGTCAAACTACCCGCTGGTTTAATTTTCTGTATGACAACTTGCTTGTGACCGCTCCGCCTTCGGTTGTGAGTTCCTTGCTGTCCCCATCCCACTGTGGATTGTAGAAGACGGTTGGACTGAATGTACGAGCAGTCGTGCCTTTCCCCCTGTATCCGTACGAACAAAACCTGTTGAGTTTGCCTGGACCTTCTCTCTCTTTAACCTCCGCTCACAGAGTACAGACTTCTTTGGAACATGTTAAACTTGTGCTTAGCCTATGAGGATAACCATTTCAAGCTTACATGGAGAAAAGTATCCTTTTAAGAAAATTTAGAATGTTTTGAGTCTTTGTCGTAAATCCGTAGAGAAACTGAAATCCAAGGACATCATACAGAAAGGAATAATGAGCAATGGCTTAATCCTGTTGAATCGTCATTGGGGTTTATGCTCTGCAAGAAATTAAGCCCATATCAATGCTCACTCTGGCTTACTGAACTAAAAAAATATGGTTCGCACTTGTTCTCTGTAAAAACATATTAGTGTCACAGCGCCTTGTAAGCAAAACATTCTGGGTTTGCCTTTGTCTTTTACACTAAAATCATAATCTCTGAACTATGTTATCCATCCTGTCGTCAGTCTAAGCTTTCCTTTTTAAGTAGAGGCAGTTTCACAATAAAAATAAGTAAGTGCTAGTAAAATTTCTTGAGACTGTAGAAAAATAAAAGACAGTTTTGGGGAAACATGGGCTTTTCAGCCCAGCAAATGTGTGGCATCTGAATTTCCGCAAAGGCAACAGCAACAGCCAAGGAGGGTTGGGATTTGCATCCTCTGTGAATCACTTAACTGCAAGGAGCCCTCCTTCAAGGAATTGCAAACTGCAGACTATATCAGGTTCAGTCTGTACTCTGTCCATCCGTCTGTCGTCCCCGTACACCCGCCCCCCCCCCCCCCCCCCCGCCAACACCCCATCTCACGTTGACAATATGTTGTGACTGCTGGTTTTTTTTTTTTTTCAGTGTCTGTTATTTTCTGCATTTTTCCTGCTTTTCTATTGATTCTGGAGACATGGGCCTTTTGCTCGCAGAACACATGCAAAGAAATATTTGTGGAGTAAAATGTTACGGCATAATAAGATGCCAGGACAATCTGACGGAAAGAAGCAAAAGTCACTTCACCGGTGGCCCAGATTTGATTCACAGAGCTGGCTGAGCTGGGATGCAGAGGCCTGAAAGCTGGCGGGAAGGAAAGCCTGCAGGCACGCATGCACACACTTCCCCAAGTCTTGTTCTCTGTAAAGAACAGCTATATGCTAAATTTCCATTCACGCTTGTATAGGAAGCTCTCTGTATTCAGTTACGGGATAATTTAGGAGTTCAGCTAATATAAACTGAGATAGATCAGCAACTGTATTAAATTATTTTGGTTTGTTAATAAAATCAAAACTTGCTAATTAACATGCGGCATTAATAAATCCAAAGAGCTAACTTCCCTTCAAACTGGAAGGTTTACCAAGAAAAGAGTGAACTTTGGTTTCTGGCACGTCTATTGGTCCCAAGTAGCTGAACTGCAGATCTTTAAATCGCCTTTTAGAAATAGTTGACTGTAAGCAAGACAGTTGGTGGCTACATTTTTTAAAAACTACTAAAGCCATTTTGTAAACTACGAAGTATATGCTTACTAAAGAGAAGGAGCGAGAGGCAGTGCTGCTGACAATATAATTTACAAAGTGGCCGTGGGGGCCTTGGGGACCGGAGCACTGGAGGGAAACTGGAGAATCTGGGTTCTCACTCCTTAGTAACCTCAGGGAAGTCGTGGTTCCTTTCCTCTTGGCTTGGTTTTCCTTTGGCGTGGAGACAGAGGCCGGGTGTGTGTGTGTGTGTGGGGGGGGTTAGCTAATGAGATGGAAGATGCTAGAAAGGTGTAGAATATCACAGCCTTTTCCATGACTGTGGTTTTACTTTTCATGAAGATTATTAACATTTGGCCAAGAATCATTACTTAACAATTTATTATCCTGTTCAAATCCAGGTAGGTTAAAAGTTTAAAGTTTTTATACTCAAAGTCGGGTCTCTTGTGCTTTATAGAAACCCCAGATGCCACAAAGTTTAAAAAAAAAAAAAAAAGCCCTCCTGAATTTCATTTGCAAAGCCTCTCTTCTGGCACACAGGCTCTGCATTAGAATGAAATATTCCATTGAAACGTCTGCTCTGGCACCGAGAACGGAGAAAAGTCTTGTGTTTGTGTACTCTGTGAAGTCGAACAACAATTTCCAACATATGTTAGGAGAGGCTGCCCTCTTTGGAGATGGGAAAACGGATCGCTCCAGAGGGGAAAGCAAGCCGAGCGCTGAAAAGTTTTGTTAATCTTTCACTGGTGAGGCCGAGCTGGGAACACAGCAGCCTGTTGGCTGTGGAGAAGGCTGGAGCCAAAAGACCCAGCCCACAGGAAATGAACGCTGTCCTCCTCAGCGAGGCTACTTAAGCAGAGAGAAAACATTTACAGTACTTGTAATTACGATGGTTTTCGGCACCTAACTTGTCATAAATCACATTTATAAAAGCCATCTTCGCACTAGTCAAATTTTGAAAGCTGCAAAATATATTCAGCTGGTGGGTAGTTTGAAATGGTGGTACATATGTTTGGAATAAATACATGTTATAATTATGGTTTTTAATACTGGGAGGTTTCTTATGAGGATTTATGCTCACATACTGATGATAATGGAGTACATTGTGAACATAATAAAGTGGTGATGGGTGGTATTTGTTCCCGCGTTCCTACAGAATACTACTTGCAGCTCTGAGGGGTATGTTCCTTTGTAAATCCCCATACATCAAGATAAAAATACATTTCTCAGTGTAGCTCCTGGAGCAGCTACCCAGAGAGAAAATACCTGCATTTCACAACCAGTTCATGGATCTTAAAACATAATTACGTCTTATTGCGTTGTTGATCCCAGAGCAGTATTTGAATTAAAAAGGAGCGCCAACAGAATTGGTGGAAAGCAAAAGAGCTCTATTTTATAGCCGAGTTCGTGATGGAGTGAAATCTAGTTTTAATAAAAGAGTAGTATCATAATAAGCAGACGAGTCTAACCGGTAATTAGAGTTTTTATTACATATGTATTACCTAACACTGAAGCCAATCCTACCAAGTAGAAAATAAAGGGGAGAGATGGTGATGAATTAAGGAGCTTGGCAGCATCAAGGAGAAATCTGAATTAACTCTGTGCCCAGGTCTGATACATAAGGTAATTGTATTTTGGTCAAGAGGGCAAGATCTGAGATGTCTGTCTCTATACTAATCTTTCATTCAAATATTTAATAAATACTTGTTAAGTACCTCCATGACAACCCCTAACCTAAATGCTGGAAACAGAAATACAAATTAGAGTCTAGTCCTTAGGAACTCCTGTCTTGGAGAAAACCAAATAATTAGAGCACAGTGTATTATGTGCATAAAGAGCAGCGTGAGTAACGAACAACTTTTGTCTTGACATGAATTCCGTGGTAAACACTGCAATAAAGGACACACTTTGTGGGGCTCCTGTTGCTGGCACTAGCCGGAGATTACAGCCGTCTAGGTAAAGAGCTTGGTCAGCACATACAGAGTGATACCCTATAGCTCTTGGTCTCGAGATGGCTCAGCCATTAAAGGCTAGGCTCACAACCAAAACTATTTCCTTAAACATTTAGAAAATGTAGAGCTCTGCTTTTTGTGGATGTATGTGTTCCACCGGATCCCTTTCCTATTTTGAAAGTTTGTATATTCAAGGAGAAAATGTGACTAGACTGCTGAGTTATCTGCCTTCCACGGGAATGCCAAGCATCCCCACAGGCTAAAAAGCGGTTGCAGGGTATGCTGTGAGGCTTCTTACCTTGTTACCACACACTGCTTCTGTGTCAGAAAAATCTATGGTAGCATTCTCACCCTACTGGCATCTGCTTTTCATATCTGCCTAGCTGTAAGCCTCTTATTCTTAGAATCATTAAAGTTAACATTTAATCCCAGCCCTCAGGAGGCAGAGGCAGGCCGATCTCTGAGTTTGAGGTCAGTCTGGTCTGCAAAGTGAGTTCCAGGCCAACCAAGGCTACATGTGAGACCTGTCTCAAAAAACAAAATGAACAAAAACAAAATTTAGCTCCTTTCTTTAGAACAGATTCTGAGTGGAAATGAGAGGAAGACCAGTATAAAAAAGGAATGATATCCTGGGAACCAGTGTGGGCTCATTGGACTGCAGACTCTGCAGATACGCCCCTTCTTCATGACTGACGTGGCTTGTGTGGATAGACCTTCATTCTCCCCAGATGAGTAGGCCCAAGACACACTGTGATGTTGATAGCAACACTCTTTGTTTAGGGCAACAGAACAGTTTCTTCCTTGTTTATTACACAAAGGGGTGTGTGTGTGTGTGTGTGTGTGTGTGTGTGTGTGTTGTGTATGATTCATGTGTATATATTTGTACATTGAGGATAGAGATCAATGTTGGGTGTTTTGTTCAATCACTGTTCAATATGTTTTTTTTATTTGATTCAGGGTCTTGCACCAATTCATCTCCGGCTCCCCAGCATTGGAGTTTCTGGCTCCTGCCACCTGCCTAGCTTTTTACATGAGTTCTGGGGTTTGTACTCAGGACCTCATGTTTGTGTGGCAAGCGTCTTATGAACTGAACCATCTCCCCTGGCTCCTGTACAAAGTTCACTAATAGACTATATGTTTAACTTTGAAGATCTTCATCAGCTCAAATGAATCTCACTGAAGTCCGAGGCTCTTCCTACCCAGCCACCCTTCCTCCCCCTATCTCTATCACAGGAGGCAGATCACACACCTTGTAACATGACCTTGGGCTATATGCTCCAAAGGAGGTGGTGCTCCCTGCCATTGCATGTGACCTCTTATAAGGAGAGGGAGAAGGGTCACATGCCCCTTCTTCCTGCTCCTGCCTGGAAGTGGATTCACTCCAATCAGATCAGAGGGTGACTTCAGCTGTCTACTCTGTTCTGTATTTGTGAGTTCATTTTGTTCGAGTCACCTGACAAATAGGCATTGAGATGGGGTGCACACAGTCACCCTCTGACAGAAGGACGATCATCCTGAGGAGTGGCTGGGATGCAGGCAATTCCTAGGCTAGGCACTGGTTTACTAGCAGCACACTGATGCATGTCCTGGTGAAGGAGAACAGTCTTGAATTTGTCATGTCTTAGGAGAGAAAGGGAGTCGCTCTGAGATGCATGATGGAGTTGCCGCTTATCTCCAGGCTTTCCTGCATGGGGTTAATAGAGTCTGAGGGCTGTTACTGGGGTTACAGGCTAAGTCTGAGAGCCAGAGACCTCTTTTCGTAGCTAGCAGAGACATCCTTATCTCCTTCAGTGGAATAGCTGTCATAACTGAGATAGGCAGATAGAAGAGCTGATGGATGGAACTGCTTGAACCCAGCGATGTTTGGTGTCTGAATGCTCAGCAAGGCAGCATGTTTGCTAAAGCCAAAGCTCAGATCAGGAGTTCTTGAGCCCTAAATATGGCATGGGAGCAACAGGCAGGGACATCTGGGTAGATCCCTTCAGCACGTAAACCCTCAGGAACCGCAGAGGTGCCTTTTTCCTAGTAAGAGGTGGCGCCTCTCACGCTAGAGCTGTGAGTAAGAGGTGGAGCCTCTTGGCTGGAGCTGTGGCAAGACTTCTTCCCAGAAAGGCAAAAAGCATCTGCCTTGGAAGCAGTCTTCATCTCCTTGTCACATTCCCAGAAAATAACTGGAGTTAAATTTTAGCATAATCAGCTAGAGATATGCTAGCCTGATAAAGGATGAAAAAGACTGCACACTGAAGAGTCTGTCTGAAGTAGCTAACATAAGCAGCAGTGGCTAGGGAAGGTCTCCTGAGATCTGGGTTGGTAAACATTTAATCAAGGGGGCAGAATACATAACCAAAGAAGCGAGAATCTGTTGATTTCAGGACACAAGATTCCAGACATTGGCAAGAACTCTAGGAAATAGGTATATTTGCTGCTAGTATGGCTCTCAGAAGCCTAGGAAAGGGATGGTGAGTGTGTTGGTGATGCTCGGCTGTCCCAGCTGATGATGGGGGAAGGGGCAGAGCATGAGAGGAACAGTCATGCTGGAATGGATAGCTCGTGTCCAGTCCAAGTCTTACTAGAAGACTACGTTCACGAGAGGACCCAGAGGACACACCACCTGCCAAGATCATTAGGAATGAGCTGGGGGGCATGGCGGCATCGCAAAATAGTCAGTGTGACAAGGCCCAGTGGGAAACTTGTCGGTGCAGTACGGGCCCCTGGGAATTTGGAACATGATTGTAACAACCACAGCAGAGGATTATACACGTTTTGATAAACCACCCCTGCAAGTAATGTCCTGACAGAGAAGAACTTAGCCATGAAAACGATTGAGTATGTATCTAGAGCTGCTCGATCCTAGCAGGTCTACCAGCTCCAGCCAGCGGTACTGCCTACTGGAAGATGGGAAGGGCCCAGCCAGGGTGAGCTGCATGGGCGGTGGCCCAGACCCCTTGACACTCACAGGAGTTATAATCGCCCCAATTTCTTGCTTCTCATATCCATAGTGGTGAGAGGAGACAGTCCCACACAGCCAGCTCTGGGAGAAAGGAAAGTCCTGATTCAGTATTTGAGAACAAGCCGGAAGTGAGTGGCAGCTGTTAATAGCTACATTCAGTGACTTGAAAGACAGGAGAAAGAAAAATGTCTTCCAATAGGCAGAAGTGCACCAAATGTGCCTGTTCATCTGGATGCAGTAAACTCTTATGTAGTGCTCAGTGAATGAATGAATGAATGATAGCTGAGTACTACTGAACCCTATTGGTCATTTACATAAGCCATGTGAATTGGCCAGGAGAGGAACGTGGATTAACAGAACTTGAGTGTCCAGGTTGTCTGCTCTCTAATGGGCATCGTACTTGACTAAGATAGAAAAGAACATTTTGACCAAGCTCTCTTCAGCTGATTACCAAAAGAGAGGACTCCGTGTGGCCTATCAGATCGTTCTTTCAACATGAAGTTGTTTCTGTTAGAAGGAAATACTCAAAGGGGTCTTTCTCTGCTTCAGAGTATGAAGTAGATCAAGCTGGGGCAAAAATAAAGGTGACATTGAAAACCAGTGAAGGAAACACCTTTCATGAGAATCTACTTCCTACAGCTCAGAGCAGTGTTCAAGACAACGACTGAAAGATGAAAGGGGGTCGTTTGGACTTTTAGAAGTCTCCTGCCTCAGACTCTTTTCGCAAAGTAAGTACAGATGGGCAGAGTCAATGGCACTTCTGTCTCCCCGAGGCTTTAAAGGGCATTTGGGGTAAATAGGTACCACTTCAGCAAGTTCTCACTCAGCGTTAGTCCGATTCTCTGCCCGCCCTTTAAAGTAGATGCTGCTGTGAAGAGGAAAGAACTGGGGTGCTGGGTCACTCATTTGCAAGGCAGTACACGCGGAGGAAAGCCTGTCTTTTAGGGAAATGTGGGTTCGCACTTCCAAATGCTGTGTCATGGAATACTACCACAGCCCTCTTCATTGTTTGTGCGGTTCACTCACACGTTAGAGACAGAAGTCTGCTCTCAGGACAGACTGAAAAAAAGTAGCCGCTGAAGGTGGCAATATAAATTGTCCAGTAACAAAACTAGTGCTATATCTGGTTAGAATATCGGCATAGATTTTTTTTTTTTAAAATCGTTGGTTAGACTATTCCTGAGCTCTGGATCAAAGTACCCCAGAGGGAACCAAGAAATATAATGTGAGTTGCAGAGTTATTTGTCAGCTGCTGCGAGAAGGCACATTTTGAATGTTTCGGGACTAGTGAGATGTAAGGAAATATTAACCAGCTGATGATTGAATCAGTTTTATTTTTAACGGCTGAGAGACAAGATTTACGGCCACTGATTCTTATCTTATTTCACAGTACCTTTGCCACAAATATAGCCAATAACTTGGTGTCATAAAATTCTAATGACTGCCTGAGATCCTTGGGGCATGCGCATATGAAATGACTCTCGGGGACCTCAGCTCTTCACTTGTTTTTCGTTTTGCTTCCGATCAAGGGAAGATGAAATGTAAGGACTGCCTTCTGTTTGACGCTGTAAATAAACACCTAACCAAACGGGCAATGTTAAACCCACTTGTGGTTCCAAGCCTGGTCGTATTTGCTGGAAAAAACCCAGAATAGTTCCATCTGGTAAATGGCCCCATCCGTTCTCAGTCCCAGTCAGCAGAACCTTTGTCCATTTCATGGTGAATGACTACAGCTCCAGTAGCTGAGGGGAGAGCACGCTCATTTCTCAGGGTACCGACGCCTCTGGTCCTCTTCTCAGAACGGTGTTCTCAATTCTCATTTAAAACATGCCTTACAAGAATAAAGTGAAACACAAAGGATTCAAAGACAACCAGTTACTGAAATGGACGTATCAAAATATCAGAAACAATTTTGTGACATTGTTCTAAGTATGCCTCTTTATCCATGCATTAGACAGGGAGGTCTAGCAGCAGGTCCAGTAACCACTGTCATTTCAAAAATAGCAAAGAATGAATGTAAGAATCGTTTGAAGTATCTGTAATTGCCATGGCATATCAGGCATGCTAGAAAACACCAGTGATTCCTATCAGTGTCAGCATCCCAGGTACCGTACATGCTAATATTGCTTAGACGCATAATTGAAGAACTACAACGTACCAGTTAAAGATTAGTGACTGTAGTGCTGTGCCAGCTATTCTGCGGAAGCCTCGGCCGGACACAGTGGAAGATAAGCAATAAACAAGGCACGTGTTTATTAATGTTCTAAAGGGAGTCTAAGCACTTTGGGGATGTCGAGGGATCTGCTTGTTTATTTTGCTTAGAGACAGTCTCACATGTAGCCCAGACTTGTTGCACAGAATCCTCCCAAGTACTGGGATTACAAGTGTGCACTTCCCTGTCTGGCTCTGAACCATTGTGTGATTTTCTTCTTTTTCTACTTCTAGTTCTTATGTTACCTAACAGAAATGACCTTTGGCCTTTCCTATTCCACCCAATAATGAAAATCCTCACACTGGCCTGACTGACAAAAATTGCTTTCATTTCTGTCTCCTATAATAGCCATGTCTCTCACTTATAAAAATGGGGGCTCTGCCCCAATGAAGACGACTACCATCCTCAAGTCAAACTGATCCCATGTAGGCCTAATCTCAACCTCACCTGAGTTGGGGCTCCTCCAAAGCAGAGGTCAGTCTGCCCCCCCAAGCTCACCGCAGATCCCTTTGACTAGAGACTGCCTGTTTCAAAGAGTGCCAGGTTACTTGAGGGCTTTTTATTTTATTTATTTATTTATTTTTGTACTATGTACTACTGTCTACCAGGGATAAAGCTGAGACCACCTAAATAACTTAAATAACTCTATGTGGTAGTCTCCATCTAACTTGTATTTAAGAGAAATATTTGGATGCTGAATGTATTTTTGCTTTAGGCTGGATCTCTTAGCAATTCCCAGATGAAATAGTTTATGTTACTTAGAGGAATCTTAAACATGATAAATGTGTCATACACGCATCTTGGTGTCAAGGATAGAATTTATCTAATATAAAAGCAGACAAGTTTAATAAACCACGTAAGTGTTACAAGGCATGCTTCAAACGGCAGTGAATTATGTTCCTATTTGTGGCTCGATGTATATGTTGTATCATTTTGAATATTGAATAAAAAAATTCTTGTATAAATAATGTAAAAAGGCTGATTTAAAGCAACAAATGCTAATAAACTCAGGTTGAGGGCTGGCAGGCCCTGTGCAATACATAGAT
This sequence comes from Peromyscus maniculatus bairdii, assembly GCF_049852395.1. Classification (NCBI taxonomy): domain Eukaryota; kingdom Metazoa; phylum Chordata; class Mammalia; order Rodentia; family Cricetidae; genus Peromyscus; species Peromyscus maniculatus. The sequence goes on from NC_134853.1 coordinate 105,705,575, forward strand.
TCTTTGGCAAGGTGTAACAGAGGAGGCGTTGAAGGTGGCTCTGGAGCCCCTTCCCTCAGCCAGGTTAGCAGCCTATCGAGGAGCCTCAGTTCTGCAAAGACAAGGCCGCTAAATCTGAGGATTGTACACCATCAACAGTCTTATTTGGTTTACAGCATTTGTTTTTAATAGCTAGGTCTTCCAGAAAACGTCTCTGTTTAAAAGGTCAGTCCTCTAGTTAGGTTTTCATATGTCATGTCTACAGACGTTGCTTACACTTCCGATGTCTCATTTCTCCAGGAAGTTCCCAGAAAGTAAGGTTATTTCGTTCGAGCCAATCTGACTTCTTTTTCGTAGTAGAACAATAACGCAGTTGTGTGTGGCGCTGGTGGGCAACTTGAAGCCCAGTTTCTCCTAACCACACTCTCAGGTATGGCTTGTTTCTTCTATAACTTCCTGAGAACGTGTAGTTAAGAAAACATCCAATTGGTGCTATGGATTTGAAAAGAAAAAAAGATCAAGAACAAAAGCTTTCATGGATCACAGGCAGCATTGAGACGACTTCAGAGAAACCTAGGATCGTTTTTTTTTTTTTTTTTTAATTTTGAGAGAACTGATTAGTAATTTTGGTTCTGTTGCTGTCTTGGTCCTATCATGAAGGACTCTGCCAGCAATGGGACCAGGGCTCAGCTTTCTAGAAATGCTGCCTCAGCTCCTACAACTTCGTGGCACACCCCGAAATTACTGAAGCTGTTAACTACCTTTAGATTGCAGGAACCAAGCTTTATTTGCATTGAACTTTTCATCTTTTGCTCATTCAACACAGTATTTGTTTCACTGTGTGGGAAAGCTTCAAAGCTTTGGCTCAAATAGCCAGACTCCAACTGAATTAGATCCTGACTTCACAAAACCCTAAATCTTTTCCATCTTAGCCTCAAATCGAGCAAAATTGAGCAACTTTATCTGAATGAATGGCTAGCAAGCATCATTAACCCACTTCCAGTCATTCTGAGGATGGAGTCTAGTGAGCCCTTGTCTGTACTAATGAGACCAGTGTTTTCGAGAAACAGGCAGACGGAACACATTTACTGAAGGGAGCCTGGCTTGGTAAGGGAGTCCCTTTGGGGAGCTGTATACTTGGCCCGATAGTGGTTTTATTTCCCAAAACATTTTTGGAACTTTTCTTTGGCTTTGAAAGAAAGAGAGAGGGAAAGAGAGATGGGGTGGGGGTGGGGGAGTGGGCACCAACTGGCTGCAAAGGTGAACAGGTCTTATTTCTTTAGAGCTGAACAGCTACAGTTGGAGCCATAAGGCCAGCTGAGGAAAAAGGTAACTATGTTCTCTACCTGAACTTGGTTTCAGTCACAGTCTCTGCGTGTTAATCTTTGGTCACTCCTTTATTTGGTCCATTTCCCCGGTATGTTTCTTAGACCCGGAGCCCGAAGCCAGACCACAGGGTGCATGGGGAGCACACCATTGGGACCTCTGGTTTTCCAGACCTAAGGGTTCTTCCCTGATGATATCTTTGGCTTGGCCTCATTCTCGGGATCCTGTTTCCAGCCCACAGTCCTTGCAAGATGGCTGCGCTGCGTGAGTCCGAGGGCTGTCTTTCACTTCCCTTGGCAGAGGGAGGACAGGGGTCACAGACAGAGCTTGGATGCTCCTGTGCAGCTTTGGAACTCTAGGCCCTCGGGCACTGTCATTCCCACACTGCTTTGGCATGTCTACTGAGCTGGGTGTTTATTTACCCTGCTGTTGTAACTGGTGAGACCCACAGTGACAGGAGCGAGGAGAGGCTTGCTGCCTCTTCAATCTCACTCCAGAAACAGGGCACGATTCCTTTACTCCAGCCCTACCCAGCCTGAGGAATTTCTCTGTGGCTAAGACAAAAGTTCAGTGGCGATAACTGCTCATCATCAGAGCGACTGAGTAGAGTATTAGCTTATTAGCTTTATACTGAGTTTATCAGGAGTTTTGACTTTTGCATCTTCAAAACTCCTCTCCCACTTCTCTGCTGTGAGTTTTAAGGTATCATTGAATAGCAGTTAGGAGCGTGGACTCCAAAGCCAAGTTGCCTAGTGTGAGCCACGGCTCGTCTTGTGTTCAAATCCAAAATGCACCACCCCCCCATACATGTGTGTTCTGAACATTTGTTTGTGGGCTGGTGGCACTACTTTGGAAGAAGCTTGGGGGTTTTGCAGAAGCTTTAAGAAGAGTCAGGCCTTCTACTTCTTGTCATGCTGTCTGCTTCCTGGTCTGTCATGACATAAGCAATGTCTACTTAATGTTGCACGAATCCTAATTGGTCTTATGATAAAAACCCAGAGCCAGATATCAGGGTGAAAGCTGAAAGATCAGAGAAGCAGAGCAAGGCACAGCACCACCTCTTACCTCACCAACTCCTCAGCTTGAAAGAGCCAGAGTTCCTGTCTCTTCCTGCTGTATATTCCTTTCTCTGCCCAGCCATATCACTTCCTGTCTCAACTGTCCTAGTGCTGGGATTGAAGGTGTGTGATCCCAAGTGCTGGCACTAAAGGTGTGTGCCACCACTGCCTGGCTCTGTTTCTCCTTTAGACTGGATTAATCTCGTGTAGCCCGTTGTGGCCTTGAACTCACAGAGATCCAGATGGATCTCTGCCTCTGCCTCCCAAGTGCTAGGGTTAAAGGCGTGTGCTACCACTGCCTGGTCTCTATGGTTAATCTAGTGGCTGGCTCTGTCCTCTAATCTTTAGGCAAATTTTATTTCTTAAGAGTACAAACAAATATCACCACAGCTCCCAGCACGATGCCTTGCTGGTCATGTAGATTAGAAACCTGTGTATGACTAAAGACTCCCTCCTCCCTCCAGGTGCTCCTGTCCATGTTTGTGGCCACAGGGATGCAACACTAAGACAGGTCCACCACAGGACAGTGTTAACACCCTGGGACCTACACCATTCGGGAACGATAGCAGTTAGCTCTGGAGTTGTCATAGAGATTAATGAGTTAATATCCATAAAGCACTTCCAATAGTGTCTATGCATAGTTAACATTGTATTAGTTCAACTAATAATAAAAAAATAAAAAATACAGAAGCTCCCAAAAGGTGACTCTTAGCCTCGTTTCCCTCTGGTGCCTGATGCTGTCTGAATAGGATGATGGACAGGGGCCCGTGAAAGATGTGGAGACAGATAATTAATTCTGTCAATGTGATTGGGCCATGGGTGCCCAGAGATTTGCTCCAGCAGATTTTTGGTTTTGACCATTAAAGTACGTCATGATGAGGCTGATGCTCAGATTAATAGACTGAGCAAAACAAGCTGTCCTCCCAATGTTAGTAGGCATCATCCAATTGATCTGATCAACAACAGAGTGAGAGAGAACTGCTTCTCTCTTCCTGAAGGTCTTCTACTGAAACATCTGTCTCTGACCTTCAACCAGGACCTGGACTAGTGCCTGTAGCATCTCCTGGGTCCTAGGCCCTGGCCTCAGACTCAGAACTATACCATTTTCTCCTCTGAGTCTCCAGCTCATGGGCCTTCTTGGCCTCCATAATTGCATGAGGTATTTTCTTAATATACATCTTTATATATACACAGCCATGCATCACTTAACAATGGTAATGCTTTCTAAGAAATATGAGAACTTAATTTTAATGGTAGAAGTTATACTGGTTTCTGTTCTTTTGAGTGATTTTTGTCTGTTTCTCATGACCGATGAGTCCTCCAGGACTGCCGTTCCTTTCCTCCTTTCTCAGATGATGGGTGTCTCTGTGATGGCACTGTAGTCCAGGGAAGGACCCGTGGCTGGTCCCTGTGCTTAGGGGCTGCTCTTACCTTTGCAACATTGATCATTACAGCACTACTTACTCTTTCCAGGTGTTGGTGCATCATTCCAAAGTCACTGTGTGGCCCTTGTTCCTCTGTGCATTGTAGCCCTTCTGTACTGGACCCCATGGCTCTTCGAGTCTCATAGCCTCTGGTCCTTCTCACTTATGTGAGATGGGTTTCTAGATGCCCACTAGCAGTAAGTTAATATTTACAATATAGCCATGGTGAAAAATTCAACAAATTGAGAAGAACACAGAAAAAATTTCCAGAACTTCAGACCAGCTGTGAGTCTAGGACATCATTGCTCAGCTCTCTGTGTTGGCATTCCTCGGTCTCTATTGGAAGAATTACACACTGGTCTTGAAGAAGTGATGTGCCCATCAAAATGTTATTTGTAAAACTTCCTAATCAAAATCAAACCTTTTATCCAGTTTTAAAGTAAGTTTTATTATGGTGTGTGTGTGTGTGTGTGTGTGTGTGTGTGTGTGTGTGTGTGTGTGTGTGTGTGTATTATGTGTGTGCATGAGTGCTAGTGTATGACTGCAAGACCATTCCTTGGAGTCAGCTTTCCTTTTGCTATGGGATCAGGGGGTTGAATTTAGATTGCTGGGTTTGCCTGGTAAGCACTGGATAAGCTGGGCCACCTTGCCAGTCCTCAACTAGTCTTTAGCAGATATTTATTCAGAAGTTATAGTATGAGAAAATAAAATACACTTATTATTTAAAAAAAGAAATGTGTTACTAGGCAATTTCCTGTGGTGATATTTTATTTATGCTGAAATACGGTGATATTTTATTTGTGCTTTAATAAATAAAGCTTGCCTGGTTATCAGAGGAAAAAGCCAGCCACAACACAGAAGTCATGCAATGTTAGCACATGCCTTTAATTCTAGCATTTGGCAGGCAGGATCTCTGCGTGTTCAAGGCCACACTGGAAATTGAGCCAGGTGAGGTGGTACATGCCTTAAATTCCAAAACTAGTTAACCATGGAGGTCTGGAGGTCTGGACAGACAGGAAGTGACAGAGCTGTGTAGGAAAAGGAAGTGATGTAGCTGAATGGAAAGAACAAATCAGATAACAGAACAGCAAGGCATATAGACATGGGTAGATAGGAAGTAACTCACCTGGAAGCTGCAGAGTCGGTGAGGTAAGTTTAGCTGTGGCTTTCCCTGTTTTCCTGATCTCTCTAAGGCTTTCACCCCTCTATATGGCTCTGTGTTTTTTATTTAATAAGCCCATTTAGAAATCCATCTACAATTGGCACTCACTGTTGGGCATTGAGCCATATAGACCTAAGAAAGTTCAAAGATTCTGAATGCACAGAAACGGAGCCACACTGGACTTCCTAGTCTCACAGTCTCATGCCAGCAGCAGCGCGAACTCATCTCCAGACAGCTGCTTGTGAGACGGAGCTGGCCGCTGGCCACCAGCTGCCATGAGCTAAGCAGCATGGCTGCAGATTCCTGCCACAGTATACAGAGGCATCTCCAAGCCTCCAAGCCGCACAGTGTGGTGTGTGGTGGATTTAGTCTTTGCTAGTACAGACCAAAAAAAGAAAGAAAGAAAGAAAGAAAGAAAGAAAGAAAGAAAGAAAGAAAGAAAGAAAGAAAGAAAGAAAGAAAGAGAGAAAGAAAGAAAGAAAGAAAAGGGTTTTGGATTACATGCTGATGGACGGAAGCATGGACTCCCTGCTTCACAGAGTCAGTGATGACCATGGTTCCCCCAGTGCTGGTGGTAAACATAGTTCTGCCGTGTTGGAAAACTGAGGTGGCCAGACCCAGCAGCCAAAGCTGCCATTTCAATCCTAGTAATACTGCAGCTTAAAGCAACAGATTCACAATGAAACAGATTCAGATGAAATAAACCTCTAAACGGTTTACAATATGTATAAAAATATACGTAGGTTTGGAAGAAAGAAGAAAGGGAATATAGATAAGTTATATGAAGAAATAGAAAGTTTTAAAGAATAAAGTCTTTAAAGAGAAAGTAAAAGTAATATAAAAATAAGCCACATAAAGATAGATATTACACAGAGAGTCTATATTATATTGTCTTTGGGATTTTTAACTACAGAGAGACATTTGATTGTAAAGGTTGCTCAGTTAAACCAATATGTATATTTTAAAGGTATCTTGACTTCAAAATTTGGATCTAAGGATATATTGCTTTGGAAAGGAGGCTCTGATTTTGTTTCCACAGGAAGCAAGAGGCTATGGATTTGTTCCAGGTTAAGATGGATCAGATTTGATCAAGCCAGACTTCCTGAACCTTAACAGATGGTACCTATCAATAAAGGCTACAGTTGGTCTTCCCAGGACTTGACTATTATCTGGAATTTTCTCAGGATCCCCATAAGACTACCAGCAACCCCTCTCAGCAGGAAGTAGCCTAGACCACTACTCCCACATTACCCAAAAATGGATTATAGATGTTTGTCTTTGTTTAGGTTGTTGGTTACAAATTGTTATTGGTCATAGTCAATCTCTTTCTAAAAGAAGAAAGGGGGATGTGATATAGAAATACAGGATATTATGATAGAATAAAAGGGTGGATTATTGAATCTACTTTTAAAGAGCAACTTGTTTTAAATTGCTATAGATTTTAGTTTATTGATACAAATTTAAAGTTAACTTTGTTATGCAGTATGTATATTTCTACTCTTGTTTAAGGTATTATGTTTGTAGAAATATACATACAGTATAACAAAATTAACTTCTTTTAGAAAGAGATTGACTTAAGTTGCCTAGAAAACTATTGCCTAGGAGCAATAGTTTATACCACACAGACCAGGTGTGTGATAGTCTATGCAATCCAGTTCTTGAGAATGCACACTATGAAGTTCACAGAATGAGGAAATTGTAGTCAGAAGTTTTCCTGTGTCCCAGCTGGCCGGCAGTCAGGACAAATCTCTCCCACTCGTGTCCCTAAGTAAGTACACAGAGGCTTATATTAATTATAAGTGCTTAGCCATTAGCTCAGGCTTATTACGGACTAGCTCTTATACTTAAATTAACCCATAATTCTTATCTATGTTTAGCCATGTGGCTTGGTACCTTTTCTTAGTTCTGCCTTGTCATCTTGCTTCCTTTGTGTCTGGCTGGTGACTCCTGACTCAACCTTCCTCTTCCCAGAATTCTCCTCTTCTCCTCACCCTGCCTATACTTCCTGCCTGGCTACTATCCAATCATCATTCTATTTACCAACCAATTAGAGAAACACGTATTCACAGCATAGAGAACAACATTTCACAACACTTCTTTTCTGTCTAATCAAAAAGGAAGGTTTCAACTTTAACATAGTAAAATTACATATAATAGAACAGTTATCAAGCTCAAGAAAAATTAGTTACAATATCTAGTCTATTTGTATTTTTCAAAATTAAAGAAAATATTCTATAATCTATTCTATATTTGTGAGTCTAAAGTTTAATATCTAATTTATCTTTTATCATATCCAAGGAAAATTATAAGTATCTACTCTTCAACTACATCAAAAACCCAAGAAAGATATAATATTACCTAAGTAAACAGGAATGCATTGTAAGCAACTTCCAAAAAATCTAGAATGACAGAGACAACTGGCTACCTGGACAGTTACCCAAAGTTCCTTTGCAATGTTGGGGCATCCTTCTTCAGCCTATAGGCCAGGAATCTCTCAGTCACTTCTCTCCGTGTCCTATAGAATATCTGGCAGTTTATTCCTAGGCATAAACTTGTACAGTATGTTACTGTATTGCATATTGCAGGAAACTGTAATACATACAAAGTATTCACATATTCAGTCATATCCAAGCATATCAAAGGCAAGGTAACACTGCAGTATAAACTAGCTTCTCTAGGTGAGTCAGCAAGTAATAACTAAATGTGAAGACCAAGGATGCTACTGCATACCACTCTGGCCTTTATACACACTGCATGCTTAAGCTACATCAATTTCATTTTAGATATTCTTTTTCTTATTTTTTTTTATTTTATATTTCACTGTACACACTCATTTTTCCTATGCTGTTTTCCATAAGAACATTTTCATACCAGGATATACCATACATTGAGAATATGTTCCTCCTCCTGACTTCCTTCAGTCTTCCCCTGTTACCTCCGACAGTCCTGCTTCTATTTTGTGTGTATGTATAGTTGCTTGTATATGTTCATGTGTGTGTGTGTGTGTGTGTGGTGGTATTGTGTTCCCTGAAATATTGTGCACTCTAATAAACTTATCTGGGGTTAGAAACAGAACAGCTGCAATATTAAACATAGAGGTTAGGCAGTGGTAGCACACGCCTTTAATCCTAGCATTCCAGAGGCAGAGAACAACCTGGATTTCTGTGTGTTCAAGGATACAGCCAAGCATGGTGACTCATGCCCTTAATCCCAGGGAGTGATGACAGAAAGCAGAAAGGCATATAAGGCATGAAGACCAGGAACTAGAAACTTTTAGCTGGTTAAGCTTTCAGGCTTTCAAGCAGCAGTTCAGCTGAGATTCATTCTGGATGAGGACTCAGAGGCTTCCAGTCTGAGGAAACAGAATCAGCTGAGGATCCAGTGAGGTGAGGTAGCTGTGGCTTGTTCTGCTTCTCTGATCTTCCAGCATTCACCCCAATACCTGGCTCCCAGTTTTTTTCATTAATAAGACCTTTTAAGATTCATGCTGTGTGTGTGTGTGTGTGTGTGTGTGTGTGTGTGTGTGTGTGTGTGTGTGTGTGTGTGTGTGTGTTGGCCAGAGGTGGATATCCTGTGTCTTCCACAAATACTTTCCATCTTTTTTTTTTTTTTTCACATGAAGTCTCTCACTGATCATGGACTTTAATGACTCGGTTAGCCTGGATGGCCGGTAAGTTCCAGGAATCCTCCAGTCTCTGACCGCCTGGCATAAGGATTCCTAGTGTGTGCCACTGCTTCCAGATTTTCATGTGGGTGCTGGTAATCAAACTTCTGGGTTTTCTTGCTTGAGTGGCAAGTGCTTTACTTTCTGACCCATCTCCACAACCCCCTAGATTTTAATTTCACATCATAGGTTCATAAATGATTTTATGTTTCTCTATGAGATCTAGGAACCACAAATGAGAGAAAACATTTATCTTCTGAGAGTGACTTAATTCGCTTAGTATGACTATCTTTACTTGTTCCCATGTCCTTTCTCCTGCAAACAACAGGGTTTTGTGTTTTTTGTGGCTGAAAACAACTTCATTGTGTATATACACCATGTTTTCTTCACCCACGTCCCCGTTGTTGGACACCTCGGTTGGTCCCACAATTTACCTATTGTGAATAATGATGGAGTGAACATTGCTGTGCAGGACTCTCCGGGATATGCTGACTTTGTGCCCTCTGGGCGAACACCCAGAAGCAGTATAGCTGGATCAAATGATAGGTCCATTTTTATTTTTTCCAAGGGAACTCCATATTGATTTCCACAGTGGCTGGAAGAACTGGCACCCCCACAGTAGAGTATCTGCATCCTTTCCACTACTTTTGCTTTTCTTTGTGACTGTCGTTCTGACGAAGGCATGGCAGAACCCCAATGTGGTTTGTAATTGCATTTCTCTAACGGCTAATGTATTAGCTACTTTTCTTGTTGCTTTAACCAAAGACCCAGCAAGAAGCAACTTAAGGGAGACAGGGCTTGTTCTGACTTACAGTTCAAGGGGACCATTCTATCATGCCAGGGAAGATGCAGATGCAGGCTGGAGGCTGGCTGCTCACACTGTGTCTGCACTCAGAAAGCAGGGGAGAAGGAGAATTGAGGCTGGGCTGTAAAACCAAGACTCACTCCTAGAGATCCGCTTTCTTCTGCAAGGCTCCACTTCCCGAAGATTCCACTGCCTTCCCAGACAGATCTTCTAGCTGGGGACCAAGTGTTCAAATGGGTAAGCCCACGAGGACTATTTCACATTCAAACCACATCAGCTAATGAGGTTGACTATTTTTCTTACGTTTATTGGTCATTTGCATTTTATTTTTGAGAACTTTCTGTCCATTCCATCAGTAGTACATTTATTGATGGGGTTATTGGCTTGTTTGTGATTTTGATTTCTATCCTCTAGAGCAGTGGGTCTCAACCTTCCTAATGCTGTGACCCTTTAATACAGCTCCTCGTGTTGTGGTGACCCCCAACCATAAAATGATTTCATTGCTTTTTCATAACTGTAATTTTGCTGTTAAGAATTGTAACGTAAATATATGACATGCAGGATATCTGATTTTCAGCCTCCAGGTTGAGAACCGCTGCTCTAGATATTATCCTGAAAACCATGGATATCCTTAGTTTAAAACAGAGGCAAAATGGTCTGTGCCAGTTCAGAACCACCCATATACCTCCAGGATAAGAATTGTTTGTGCCAGTCACAAAATAACTTCTGATTTTTGGGGGGTGGGGTGGGGTGGGGTGGGGTGGGGGCTTGGAGATTTATTTTCCGTAGAGACTTGAGATAAAGTATGTGATTTATTGAAGATAGACATTTATTATTGGCAATTTCATGATTGCTCAACATTAGAAGTCTTGGTTTTTTGTTTTTTTTTTTTTTTTTGAGATCCTATTTGTCAAGTAACACCTGCTATCATGGATTTTTATCTTGCGTCTGTGATTTATATAATGAGGACTGAAATGAAGAACCTGCTACGTCCTAATCCTTGTCTGGTACTTTGTCTCCTTGTGGTCTTTGGCATGCCACTTCATCTCTCCTTGATTCAGAGTCTCCATCAGTAAAATGAAGCCATTAATACTGTTTGCCTCCTCCAGAACTATTGCGGTGACTGGTCAATTAAGGCTTGTAAGAGATCTTTAACCACAGACACAGCTATGTCACCATGGATGATTAGAGCAGGTGTTGCTCCGGTTATACTTTCCTGCAGTGGGCACTCTTTGAAGTGCTTTTTCAGTGACCTTTGTAGATAAACAAATGAAGTTGTATGGTGTAAGTGGCTGATTTGGGGGTGATTTTAGAATTCATGGAATCCTAGAGTGTTGTTACAATCCTTCTCCACTTTTTCCACAATGCTATTTACATACATTTATGCTCACATATTCAGGCACACCTGTACATTTATTTATCTATGTATTATTTGGTGAGTGGTTTTCTGATAGCATTCGTAAGGTACAGTATAGTTATCTGAAGAAGAATAATTTTAGTTATTCATCTTTCATGTATGGTGCCAGATTTTTCCAGAAACTTGTAAATTGACTTCTTTAACTTGTAAAAAAACAAAGACACATAGGGACAAAATTGAAATAAAACATATGTTTAGGCCTATGGTCTAGCACAGGTGGGTGAGGTATCAGCAACCTCCCTTCTGTTCCACCTGGAACCGTCTAAAAGGAAACTATGGTGGAAATGGTCTAAGATGACTTTTGCACTTGGATTATTGACCACCTTAGGAAGAGACTACTGGATACCAATGGGAACTCTCCCAGTCTGTCAGCATCCTCATTTCACCTGGTTATGAGTATTCAGAAGGAGACTGAACCAACAAATAGAATAAAACTTTTCCCTAATTCTATTACTGACTGCTTTTCTCGTCCACTCCACCTAGGTATCCAATGTTCACATTCCCGTCTACTGTCACACTGAATTAGATCAAAGAGGCAGGAGGGCTCATGCTGTATTTCCCTAGTGACAAACCTTGTAACTGTCCAGTGTTTATTTGGAAAATTTTCAATAAAATAGCAAATAATACTAGCAACTGCTCACAGCATTGGCTTCTAGAAATAATGAACTCAGGATAGAAAAAGTTACTTAGGACCTAATTTATTGTTCAGAACATTTTTAAAGGCAGGTAAAAGGGAGTTTGAGTTTATAGGTAAACCCTCCAGGTAGAGAGATGCTTGGGATGCAGGCAGCTGACAGGAAAAGAAGCAGTAATAAGTGACATTATTTTCTAGGTGATCAGCAAAGGAAACATGACTATAGAGTATAAAAGCCTTCAGGATCTTTTTACTGATAGTTTCAGAGATGGTCAAAATATAACTATATGAAATTCTTCCTTTATCCAAGTCCTGAAGTACAGGAAGAAATATGGAGAGGAGAAGGAAAATATTCAGACCCTTTGCTGTGTGGGAGACAAGGCTCATCATCTCCATGCCCCATACTTGTCTTCCGTGATTCTCCATGTTCAGCCAGGAGAGCCAGGGATGGAGAGCCAAGGGAACTTAAAGACCCTTATTCCTCGTGCCCTGTCTACCTCCCCACCCTTTTCTTCCTTCCTTTTTGCTAGGTTTCAAAAGATTGTTAGTTTGCACAGATACATGCAAATATCCTAGAATCTTCCTAAAGTCAGCTTGAATGTGACCTGAACAACCCTATTGCCTAGCTATTGGCTGTTCAGCTCTTTATTAGACCAATCAAGCGCCTTAGGCAGGCAAGGTGAACCAATCTTTTATATGATTGAACAAATGCAGCATAAACAAAAGTAACACACCTTCACACAGCAAGTCACACTCCACAGCATAAACAAATGTAACACATCTTTGCACAGCTAAAGTAATTTCCACAACACCCAGCCCTTTTATGTAGGTTTTCAGCCATGACCTTGGAAATCCTGGTTCGACTTTAGGACTCTAAAAACGTAAAAACCTACCCACAAAATCATGAAACACAAATATCCATGACTTTGATCTAATTCACTTCTCCAACTATGTACTACATTCTGAGCTGATGGCATCCAAAGGTGAAAGGTCTTCTGGGTTGGGAGCTAATCTGGGAATACGTTCTTTGTTAGATAGGTACTCAGCTGAGATATCCAACGGCTTGGTAAAAAGAACTGTCAGAAGACCTCAGAGTGACCGGGCAGTACTTCTTGCCAGTATGGTTTCCATCAACTGTGATTTCCTTCTTGAAAATCAACCTACTCTCTTTACCTGATGTTTTAAAACCATAAAATAAACAGCCGACCACACACTCCCAGAAAAGAGGTACCTGACACTGAGTGTTCTTGCTTTCCTGAAACTCAAGTCTGCAGGAAAAAGAGAATGTTCTCCTAGAGAAAATCAGCCTTGGCTAGGAATTTTGTAAGTTCAGCAGCCCCCAGGCCAGATGGAAACTCGAAGCTTCAGATGTTTCTAGAGCTGGCTTGGGTCTTAACAGTCAAATAAGTCTCTGAGACGCAGAATAATTAGGGGCGAGTGTTTTGAGGGCGCCTGCACATCTTTATTACATAGGGGAAAACTAGCTGTTCCTCCACCGAGCCCTACACGGTTTTCCTTCTCCTCAATATGGATCTGACATTCATTAGGACAAGAAAGCTTAAAATGTGTTCCTGAATGAAGAGTGAGTGTTTCAGAATTCAGAAAGGGGGACAGGCTGCTTTCCCGGAAGTATGTTGATTTTTGCTGTAAAACAGCGAGATCCACGGAATAGGGACATACACTGTTCAATCCAGCTCCGAGCGCGCGCCTGCCAGCTCACTTAAAGAGATCACATAGTTTGGCACTGCAGAGGACCAGCCCACAGCAAGGGACTGCAGGGGTAGCAAGGGGGATGCCAGGCTGAGAGGTGCTTGCTCCATCTCCATAGCACCCAGCGGCAGTATCCAGGACTCTGCTGGGTAACCCCTGCTTGGGCTGTTTCACCTGAGCCTCTTGGCACTGATCAGACAGAACCTGCCCGCCACAGACATCGGTTCCGGACACCCCTTTTGGTGAGCAGGCTCTGCTCTCCCTGGAATCTCCTGGCTTAGCACCTCTGTGCCCCTCCTAGCCGGGCCCCTCCTGGGACAGCATGTGCTCTGCGTGGGATAACAAGGTTAACTGGACAAGGTTGAGCAGTCCTGCGATGGGAGTGCCTTGAAGCCACATGACAGGAGTGAGATCGCAGTCCCAAGGGCCTGAAGGAGAGAGGGAGCCCTTTCTGCACAAAGAGTCGTAGTGTTGACCAGCTTTCCACAGATGCCCAAGCCGGCTTCCTTCCTTTGGGCCCAAACACAGAGAGGCATCCTTTCAATACGGAAAGGAAGGAGGGGGGCCAGGGTGGAGCTGCCTCCCCCAAGACCCTTTATCTCCCGGGGTAAGTGTTCTGAGAAAAGCTGAATCATTCAAACCAAAGAAGGCCCCTCAGGAAGGATAAAGAAGTCTCGGAAATCCCCTGGGGAATAGCACCAGATAGCACCTGGTTTTGTCTTTGCTGCCAAATTTTTGGCTCTGCCACAGCTGTGCTGACCTGAGAGGCTTCAGGCAGAAGGGAGTGGCTGGTGATTAGGAGATGGCGGGTTGGTGGGGAAAACCTGGTGCAAAGTAGAAAAGGAGGCAGGCTGGTCCAAGGGAGCGCTCAGGTCTGGGAAATCGGGGCGGTGAGATCAGAGTTCTCAGTAGACATAATAGCCAGGAGGTATACCAAACCCACATAGTGGAATCTACCTGCAGGCGGGAGCCAGCGGCTGGAAGCTTCTAGCATGTGTCCTGTGGAGCCTGGGGACCTGGAAACAAAAAAAGCAGCAATGCTCCAAGCAAGCTCCAGGAAGTGAATGCTGTCAGAGAAAAACAGCGTCAAAGTCAAGGAACCTACAAGCTTTATCACCGCTGATCCGAAGCAAAGAAAAGCCAGGTCCGAGAATAAGGAGCAGGTCCCGGGAGTGGTCGGGGAAGCAGGCCTCAGGCAAACAGGCTGGACACCTTGGTAGTTCCTTCAAAGGAACGACCTTGATACCAAAGCATCCCCTCACTACTGCCAGAAAAACTCACAAATAAATGACCGCTGTTTGGTTGTGCCTTTTCTTTTCTTTCCTTGTTCGTTTTGGGTGCAGACCGCATGCGTAAGTATTGGGAAAGGAGAGATTATTCAGTCAGTTCTCACCTGGACGGTTGCATCAGCGTCTTATCTTGTCTCCCTGCCTTCGTTCTTCCTTCCTTCCGGACAACCCATTCCTCATCTAGCTGCCAAAGCTATTCTCTTAAGCCACAAGTCTCATCACATCTGGCCTCTGTCTAAACCCTTCTACTAGCTGCCTATTGTTGAAGCAATATTCCCTAAAGCGTTTTGGTGAATAGTGGTTCTGTGACTACTAATTCTGAAAGAGAATTAATCAAAAATAGGTGTGTGGTGAGGAAAACAGGGAATTCTATGAGCAATAGTTCCTTTTTAAGAGATTTTTTCAATTGAGATAAATTGTAAAGGCTCTGAGAAGCCCTGCAACAATTTGTTGAGTGCTGATAGTACCGATAATTTCTTGAAAGCATTAATTCAATACTTTATAAACTTTTAAATCATGGAGCATTCACATACAGTCTGACCCTTTCTCCCACAAAGTGTTTTGAGGAATGCTGTTGTTGGTGGGAGGAGACTCCATCTTGGGTATCATAGGCACCCATGGGTCTTTGGAGCCAGACCATTCCTCTTCACCCCTGCTTCTCATTCCCAGCCATCCTCCTCCTGGGTTTGAGCTCTGACTAAACAGAGCAGGGCATTGCTCTCACAGAGATCGCTATGTTCTAGACATCTATTCTGCTCAACAAAAACATTCTCTCTGTATCTCTTCTAACCTCTATCTGTACAACGTTACTTATTTTTCCAAATTCTGCTCAGATATCACCTCTGTAGGAAGCTGTCTCTTTACTTTAGAGCAAAAGTCAACAAACTTGTTCTGTCAATGGCCAGATGGTAACTGTTTTCAGTTGTGAAGCTCCAGCAGTCTCCCTCACATCCCCTAGAGTCTGCTGCTGCTGCGTGTAGAAGCAGCCATGGACAATGGACAAATGGGTAGTTCTAATAAAACTTTATTTATAATTATGAGCACAGGCTAGATAGGCTATAGGGTAACAATGCCATCCCTGCTTCAGACTTATGCTGCACACATTTCTTACTGAGGTGGAAGTTAAGTTACTAGATGTAGGAAGCTAAGACCTCCCAGGGAAAGCATTGTACAGACTTGTTTAGTGAAACCAGACAGTAGGGAAGGGATAAGGGCAGGTGTAGCCAATGAAACATCAGACCGCTTCAGGTTACTTCAGAATCTTGTCACCTAGGTAACCACAAGGACTTTCTGTAGAAAGAATATAACCTTGGCGAGTTCTCTGTGATATTTATTTAGGAACCAGCCTTTGAAAGACACCACCAGAGGTAAAGATGCCATTAGATGTTACTGTGAGATGCTAGTGCTAAGCATCCATCAGCTGCTTAATATGGTTTAGACTCTTTCGAGTGCTGTCTTAAAAACAGAACAAACTGTCTGTTAGCAAAGAGGAGCACGATGCCCTCCTTGCAGCAGGTTTAGTGTGGGCACATGCTTGGCTGATGGGGATGCTTAGTATCAGGAAGCTGGGAGAAAAGTGGAGACCTGTCCCCAAACGGGGAGGATTAGAAAGAAGCACATGCTATGTATTGCTTCTTGGGAAGATGCCATGGTAGACTCTGTGGAAGGAGAAACACAAGGCAGGATTCACAGAGCCAGGTAACTAAGGCAGAAAAACAGAGCCCAGTACAGTTTGGATGGCGACTACTATAAGTAATTTTCATGGATGGCAAGAGCTCTGAAATGCCCCCCTCCTGTCTTAAAGTCCCACCCCTCTGGATCCAGCCTCACTAAGGGAAGGATCTTGAGTCACCTGCATCCATTGTGTTTATGGTATAGAACTGTCACAGGACCTGATCTCTCAGCCCTTTCCTTTGTAGATAGAAACATGAGACTGAGCTTAGGTCCACCAAATGTGGGCAAAAATGGTGTATATCACTTGAGGCCCTGATGCATAAACTCTCTCTGTGGTTTCTCCACCTTTCTCTGTCCTACATACTGGCATCATTGTGTGATGCCAGATACTGAGTCCTACCTAACCAGTGCAAACAGAAAGTGAGCATGGCTATCAGGAAGGGAGTTCCACCACACAGAAAGTTCTAGAGAAGAATGTGGGGTCCATTGAGGGAGAAAAGCATACGAATGTTATGGCAGTTTACAAATTAATCATTATTTTCAAAGTCTAGTAAATGCTAATTTCATTAGCAAATACATTTTTGGGTGTTAATTGCTTAAATTTACTAGAATATACTGATTGTATAAAATAATGAGTTTTACTGTGACATTTTTTCAACCACACATCACTTTGATGATATCTGCCCTCTGTATGACCCTCTCATGTACCTCCTTGTCCCTCCTTGGCTTCCTTCTTCTTCCAAAACAGTTCTTTATTTCTTTTCATGTCTTTTTTCTTTTTCTGTTGTTATGGACTGAACCTGGGGCCTCATGACTTCTAGACAAGTACTTTCTCCCTGAGTTAAATCCCTAACCCCATGTTATTGTTGTTTAACCTAGATCTTGCATATAAAAGAACACCTATTTGTCTTTGAGTCTGGCTTATTTCTTTCAGTTCCATCCATTTTTCCTATAAACAAGATGAGTTTATTCTTTACAACTAGATGATACCCCATTGTGTCTTTACACCTCATTTTCTTTATCCAGTCTGCTAATGCATACTTAGTGTGATTCTGTAGCAATGGTGTACAGATATCTGTTGTGTGCTAACTTTGATACTTGCTGCTGTACCCACGAGTGAAAAACCCCATTTCCTTTAGAAATCTTGGAAAACAAGCACCTGGAGGAATAAATGTTAAAAACAAAACAGAAACAACAAAACAAACACGAGTAATAAAGAATTTTTCTTTTCTTAAAAACAACCCCAAATGGGGGCTGGAAAAATGACTCAGCAGTGAAAAACACATACTGCTCTTCCAGAAGGCAAGTTTGATTTTCAACACCCAAGTCAGGCAGCTCACCACTGTCTCTAACTCGAGCTCTAAGGCATCCATAGCCTCTGGCCTTTAAGGGCAGCTGTACTCACATGCACATACATACACAGAGGCACACACATACACATCATTAAAAATAAGATAACTCTTTGGAGAACAAGTGATCCCCCCTCCCAAATAAGCTTTCTACAGAGGGGAAAATCAGGAATAAACCAATTGAACAAGATGGAAAAAGAATTAGCCACATCAGTTGTACAATCAAAAGAGACCAATATCTACAGGTTGACCCAGGGGTACCTACACAATTTAGTTACTTACTATTCCCCAGTCATGATGGAACCCATTAAAACAGGACTTAAAGGTTGGGGAGCTGTCAGTTTTCATTTATATTTTTATTCATAAAGTTGTTATAGGAATAGTGTGATTTTGTAGAGCAGTTTTCATAGATGAGATTGTGTTTATATATTTATAACAAAAAAAAAAAACCTGAAGCACAGAAAAGTTCATAGATAGTCTAAGTGGCACAAAAGTCAGTCTGGTAATTAAAGACAACCCAAGCATTTATAAGTAACCGATCACAGTTTACTGAGCAATAGTGGAGAAACATAACTTTGAAATGTTACAGACAAAGATGTTAAGACTCTTGTTACTATGACAGACACTGACAATGACTGTCTTGTTACAGAGATGAAGCAAGATGGTTCAGTAACACACGGGCACTTCTTTCTGTCTAGCACCATTGAAAGAATGAAAAGGCGAGAAGATGGCAGAGAGTTGTATTCAGGACATTGAAAGACTTCTGTGAGTCAGAGAGCAAAAGACACAAACTGGATGAAGAACTTGAACCAGATACTGGACCATTTGTTCATTACTAGTGTCAGAGAAATGCAATCAAAAACCACAGCATGACGACGGTGTCTACACACATCGAGACAGCCAAAAACAAACGGGCAAACAATTCCAAGTGCTGGCAAGGATGCAGAAGAACATTAGCTCTCATGTAAGGGGAAGTGTAAACTGCCACAAACATTTTGAAAATTACTGGTGTTTGTATCAAAACACAAAATGTATGAATATCGGCCTTCACAGTAGAAGTATGGGATGCTAAAGTGGGAAGCACTCAAGTTTTTCTCAATAATAGGGTGAATGAATAGGTTATAGTGTAATCCCATATTAGAATAATAATTATGAAGTGCATAAGAACATAAGTAAAGTAATTACACAACAGTATGGTTGACTTTCAACAAGAGTTAACAGAAGACATCATTAGGTTGATGAAAGAAGCCAGATCCCAGAGAGAAAGTATTGTGTGGTTTCCTTTATCAAAAGGTGTATAAAGAGGTTAAAAACAAAAACAGACCAATGCTGGTGGTGTGAGTCCGGATAGGAGTGACCTGGCATGACGACGGGAGTGACAGGTGTCAGGGGCACAAAGATGGGTTATGACAGGGTGCTGGCCGTGCCCCATGTCTTCACGGTGGTGATTCCCACGTTAGTTTACTTGCAAAGACCTGTGAAGCAACCAATACACAGAACATTTGAACTCTTTTCTTCTTCAGTAGAGAGAGGAGACTAATGTCCCACTGCCTGGTGCCAGGGGAGAGCTGTATTCTTTGTGTCTTTTCTCCATAGCAACTCCTCAACTGTTTCTGTGTCGGTCTACTCCTCTGTAGAATGGGAATGGCATGATTCCCCCCCTGAGACACTGTCAGGATGACAAAGGGGACAGAGCACACAAGCTCCCAGCCCAAGGACAGGCCCAGATTCAGCATTCAATCAATACCAGCTGCTGTCATTATATCATTGACGCCGGGGAAGACAAGTTGGTAAATATTATCTTACAATGTCACTGGATTCTAGCAAGAATAATTAAAATAACACAAAAAAACCATCTGATATTTTTATTTTGCCTTATTATTATTTGACTCTTTAACCTTTAAACTAGGGAGTCTCTCAGAAAAATCAACACGGGCAACTCCCAAATCAAAAAGAAAGTTCACTTGAAAACCATGGTGGAGGCAAACTAATACAAATATTATTGCTTAGGAGGACATCTGTAAGTAGGTAAAGTGCCTTGGAAGAAAAATGTGATCAGGTTTCAATTATATAAGGCTGAACTTCTCACTTAAGGAGGGCCTGCCATGCAGCGCTCACACCTCACTGTGGAAGGAATTCGTCATTTATCTCTGTGCACAATGGAGCATGGCTTTTTTATACGAGAGATTTCTGTATTCATTAATAACATTTAGTGCATTTATCTTCCAGCTAGAAGGCTTCTTTTTCCACATATAATCCAATATTGAACATCGTCCCTACTGTGCTTGTGTGTCACACTTGATCTCGTGGATACACAAATGCATCCTGTGTTTGCTTTTATATCAAATGCTGGGTTAGAAAATCCAAACTCTAACCACCAAAATTAAGTTAGGAAATTTCAACCAGAACTTGGGCCTTTTCCAAGATTGGTACTTGATTTAGAGCTCTTCACAACAGCTCTAGTCGTGAGCTCTTGACATCCTGGTTTCCATATTCCATGCTAGGAAATTCCATGGCCAGTCTACACTAAGTACAGAATCCTGAAGAAGAAAAGGCTCCTGTGTGTGCCTAGAAAAAGCCTTCAGATTTCATCATTTGCACTGAGAGGCAACTGTGTTCGTTTCAAGAGAATGCGCTGTAATCACTTACGTTTTTCATTTACTCCATTTTCTAAACTGGAACCCTCCAGAGAGACGGGCTGTGTCTGTGTTGTTAATCATCCTATTACCAGTGTTTATGACAGCGCCTAGAACGTAGTACGGATTGAATTGATGTTTCTTGTATAAGTGAATGAGTGTCAAGATTAGAAACTATTGGTTAAAAGTCCCAATCAACACATGACTCAAAAATAATCAATTAAAAATAAAAAAGCTAAAATAATCAGAGTTTGCAGCTAAGATTTGTTTGTGTAGTCTGGAGGCTTTAATCGCAGAGAGGGAAGAAAGCACAACAAGGAAATGACTTAAACAGTTCACAGATGTGGGGTTTTCTTCATATTCTGGTCTCTTTAATGGGACCCAAATGAGAGATGCGATGTGCAATGACCCACCGGAGGCAAATGATCTTGGTTCACCCCAAAGACAAGACTGAAAGCGCTTTGTTCCAGTTTGTTTTCTGTTGCTGTAATAAAACATTCGGACCAAGAACAGCCTGGGGAGGAAAGGGTTTATTTCAGCTTACAATTCCAGGTTACAATCCATCACTGAGGAAAGACAAGTCCGGAACTCCAGCAGGAACAGGAGCAAGAACCATGGAGGAAAGTTGCTCCTGGCTGGCTGCCCTCTGCCTCATGCTCAGCCAACTTTCTTACTTAACCCTGGACCACAGGCCCAGGGGTGACACCACCCACAGGGGGCTGGGTCCTCCCACATCAGTCAACAATCAGGATAATTTCTCCATAGATATGACTACAGGCCAGGCTGACTTAAGTGGCCCCCCTCCCCAGCTGAAACTCCCCTTTCCCAGGTGACTTTTGGTTGGGTCAAGTTGACCGAGAAAACTAAGCAGGACACACCTCTTACCTTCTTATCCCAAGCATGGTATAAGTGTGGACGGATGTAGGAGAGGGGCTTCAGGAGGCATGGTTCTATGGTGGGTTTGGCCAGGTGGCAGTGGTGCATGCCCTTAATCCCAGCACTCGGGAGGCAGAGGCAGGCAGATCTCTGTGAGTTCGAGGCCGGCCTGGTCTACAGAGCTAGATCCAGGAGAGGCACCAAAACTACACAGAGAAACCCTGTCTCAAAAACAAACAAACAAACAAACAAACAAACAAACAAACAAACAAACAAAAAACCCAGCTGCACTCTATGGTGGGTTTGGATGACATGGAGCAAGGGCTGACCCTTATTGAGACCCCTTCAGAACCCTGTGTGCACATACACAGGAAGACCATGAAGGTATGTCCATCAGAAGGAAGCATGTTCAGACCAAGGCCCATCAGGGACCTTGAAAAAATCAGAAGGTGTCAGAAATTTTGATTGTGAGATATTCGACTAAATCAAGGAGTTCTGCTATTGGACTTTAAAAACGGATATTATGCTAGTGATGGTGTGAGGGGAAAAGGAACCTTGATATACTACTGGTGAGATTAGAAATTAGTCCCTATGAAATCAGTATGCAGAGTCCTCAAATAACTAAAACTGGATCTTCTGGATGACAGAGTTATATCACTCCTGGGAATACATCCCAAGTAGCCTGAGTCAGTATACCACAGATAACTCCTGTACATCCATATTTATTGCTGCATTATCCATAATAGCCAAGATGTGAAAACATCTTATGTGTGTGCACGTGTGTGTATAAACACAGTGGAGTCTTATTACATCATAAAGAACAAAATTAGGCATATAGAAAAACGGGGAGGAATAATAACATCATATTAACAGAAATAAGCCAGACTCAGAAAGACAAATATTGCATACGTTTTATTTTGTATGTTGATCTTATATTATACATATAAATACACAAACACACACATATGAATATTAGAGGAGGACTATTATGCAGCCTTATCTTACTCACAGAACAACCACCATCTTTATCAGACCTGCTGCTTGCATAAGACCATCACACTGAGCTTGTTGACTGCTAACGCTCTCTCATAGAAGAGAGGGTGGGAGACAGTTTATCCGGCCATTCTTCCCAACCAGTTAGGTGCAGATTTGTCCTAATTACACAGGCCCTCAGGGAAAGGCTATAGTATGTAGGCTTGGGGCACTAGGAGGAAGGGGACTCCATCTCTAGAGTCATCACCCATGCTGGTGACCTTCCAAAGAGGCTGCTTTCGGGTCTGCCATGTTCCTAACCCTTCACTCATGCTCTATAAAATAAGCCTAACAAACTCATTGACTCCCCAGAGTGAAGTTTGCTGGAATCAAACTTGGGTTTGTCACTGAAATCTTATGAGGAAGAGGTAGACCTTGCTTAGTATATACATACATACATACATACATACATATAGATAGAGATAAAGGCAAACGCCCAAAATAATCAACCTCCAGCCTTCACGTGTGTGCAAAGGCAAGCTCTACCTGCCTCAATACACACACACACACACACACACACACACACACACACACACACACACACACACACTCATACTCACACTCAGAGCCCACCTTACTTGGACAGCAATTGTCACAAAACAAAAACAAACATGTAACATAAAGTTCACTCTGCCAACAATTTCCAGATGCACCCTTACAATATCGCTAACTAGCTATCAAGACCATATGACACATATTTCCAAACTACTAAAATTTCTTAAAGACTTAAATTTTAGCATTGTTTGACAGAGGATTAATAGCTATAATACTCAAAACAAAACAAAACAAAACATCCAATAAAAATGCCGTATAGGTCTGAGCAGAGAATTCTCCAGAGAAGAGATACAAATACTGAACAGAATTAGCCATCAGGAGAACGCAAATTAAAGCTACTTTGAGATTATTTTTTCTCACCCCAGTTACAATGGCTATCATCAAGAAAACAAACAACCAGTCCCAGGGTCTGTTCCATAAGTGGACAAGGTGTTTATTGTGCTGGTCAGTTTTTGTTTTGTTTTGGTTTGGTTTTTGGTCACCTTGAGCTCGGATCATCTCAGAAAGAGAACATCAATTTAAAAAAAAAAAGTCCCCATAAGACTGACTAATAGGAATTAAGTATTGATGTGGGGTGGCCTGGTTCACTATAGGTGAGGTGGCCTTGGGCACCTTGGGCAGGTGGCCCTAGGAGATATAAAACAGTAGTTAACCATGAACTTAAGAAGCAAACCACTGAACAGCAGACCTCCATGGTTTCTGCTTCAGTTCCTGCTCTGAATTTCTGCCCTGGCTTCTTTCAGTGGCCTGTGATATGGAAGTATGAGCCACACACACCCCTCAAGTTGCTTTTGGTCAGTGTTTTATCACAGCAACAGAGAAACAAAATAGGAGAGTGTTATAAAGCAAGTCTAAAACCCACTGTTGCTAGATCAAAAGCCATGGGTGAGAGGAATTAACTGCTGTTATTAAATAAACTGATGTTGCATCAAACTTCCTTCTTAACATTTATGTTTATGTCCATGGACAAGTGCTACTCTCAACCTTGAGCAGAGAAGCTTCCCTTTGCAATGAACAACAGTGAATGCAGAGACTCATGACTGCTCAAGGTGCTGAGAATAAGGTACCCAGTTCCAAATGGAACATTGATATTATCCTCTGTAAACCTCAAAGAATAGCACAGAAGAACAGGTAGAAAGATGCAAGAGCTAGAAGACAGGGAAGAGGGCTGCAAAATGCTACCCTCTGGTCATGACATAGTCTTTGCCACCGTGAACTCACAGCAGTTATGGTTGCATAAGCTGTGGCTGCTTGGGATCAGGCCTGTGAACAGTTAGTGATGGGTGGGGAAGCAGCTAATGAGATCTCCCTCCCCCGCAATGAATTATCAGCTACTGATGGAATGGGGAAGGAAGAGGGAGTCATTGTCTTCAGGTGAGCCAACAGGGCTCCAAATCCATGCTCACACAGATGGCCCTGGCTAAACTCAACAGTGACAAAACAAAATGAAACGACGTGGATGTGGGACAGGGACCTAGGGGACAGCTGATGATGGTGAGAAGGAGATGGGAGAGGTGGGGACGTAATCAAAATGTATCTAAATATGAAATTGCCAAACAACACATCTATTTATTTATTCATGTTTTTTGAGACAGGCTTTCTCTGTGTAGCCTTGGCTGTCCTGGAACTCGCTCTGTAGACAAGGCTGGCCTCAAACTCAAAGACAAGCCTGCTTCTGCCTCCCAAGTGCTGTAACTAAAGATGTGTGCCACCATGCCCCAGCTTTCCAAACAACAAATTTAATAAATAACAATCCTAAAAAGAGTTGCAGTGACTCTTTCAGTCAGTGACTAGTCAAGAATTCTGTTTGTCTCAGAATAGGTTCACATTAGTAACTCCACTGCCACCTGGGAAGCTTGGCTTCTGTGGACCAGGAAGCTCAGGTTTTGGAACTCTCTCTCTCTCTCTCTCTCTCTCTCTCTCTCTCTCTCTCTCTCTCTCTCTCTCTCTCTCCCTCCCTCCTTCCTTTCCTTTCTTTCTTTTTGTTTTTTTTTTTCAAGACAGGGTTTTTGTTTTTGTTTTTGTTTTGTGTGTGACACTGGCTGTCCTGAAACTCACTCTGTAGACCAGGCTGGCCTCGAACTCAAAGAGATTCACTTGCTTCTGCCTCCCAAGTGCTGGGCTTAAAGGCGTGCGCCAACACTGCTGAGCCCTCTTCAAGTTTCTTAGCCTTTCACTTGAAGTATGATGAGTTGGCGGTCTTATTCTTTGATATCGTTTGTCCTTCCCCTTCTGTAGATTTCCCATCTTTTTTCTTTCTTTATTTTTTTTAAATTTTATTTTATTTTACAATACTATTCAGTTCTACATAACAGCCACAGATTCACTTGTTCTCTCCCTTCTTGCCCCCTCCCCTTCCCCCCAGCCCACCCCCCATTCCCACTTCCTCCAGATCAAAGTCTCCCCCGAGGACTGGGATAGACCTGATAGACTCAGTCCAGGCAGGTCCAGTCCCCTCCTCCCAGATTGAGCCAAGCGTCCCTGCATAAGTCCCAGGTTTCACCAGTGAGGCTACCTGGAAAACAGGACCCCAAGAAAGACACGGAGATCACCCAATGACGGAGAAATGGATGAGATCTACATGAACAACCTGGACATGAGTGGGAGCAATGAAGGGCGAGGGTCAAGGGAAAGAGAGCGGGAGATCCTAGCTGGATCAAGAAAAGAGAGGGAGAACAAGGAATAGGAGACCATGGTAAATGAAGACCACATGAGAAAAGGAAGAAACAAAGTGCTAAAGAGGCCCACAGAAATCCACAAAGATACCCCCACAAAAGACTGCTGGCAATGGTCGAGAGACAGCCGGGACTGACCCACTCTAGTGATGGGATAGCCAAACACCCTAATAGTTGTGCCATAAACCCCATCCAAGGACTGAGGAATCTGAATGCAGACATCCACAGCTAGGCCCTGGGTGGAGCGCTGGGAGTCTAATTAGTGAGAAAGAGGAGGGTTTATATGAGCGAGAATTGTTGAAACCAAGGTTGGATAAAGCACAGGGACAAATAGCCAAACGAATGGAGACACATGAACTATGAACCAAGGGCTGAGGGGCCCCCAAATGGATCAGGCCCTCTGAATAGGTGAGATAGTCGATTGGCTTGATCTGTTTGGGAGGCATCTAGGCAGTGGTACCAGGGCCTGGGCTCGTTGCATGAGTTAGCTGTTTGAAACCTATCTTTTTTCTTCATTTAGATTTCTAGTAGATTGTATTCCTTTTTACAAATTCACATATTGTGTAAAATAATAAACTGCATGTTCTGTCACATATAAAACAAATCTTTTCTCTCAGCTTACCATTTTCTTTATACTTTTGCATATGGTATATTTATTATCAAATAATTTTAATTTCATCATTAACAAATCCAGTATTTTTTTCTTTCATAGCTTCTTAGTCATTTGAATGACTTTAAAAAGCTTCCCCAAACTCCTGAATCATGTAAAGACACTCTTGCAAATTTTCTTCTAATAGCTTACAGCTCTGTTTATATTTGCATCTATAGTTCATTTGGATTTTTTTCCTGGTGTATACATCCAGTGAAGTGGGAATTTAAGTATGTTGTCTTTTAACTTGTTAAAGTGCCATTATTTTCCGTTACTTTGATATGCTATCATTATTTTGTCTGAGAGGCCTAGAAACCTTTATTTTTTATTTCATAGTTCACTGATTGACTTCACTAGTGCATGAAGAGAACAAATCAGTCACACCATTCTGGGAAAACAAGCAGTACCAACATCCTAGAGTATTTGTGGGAAACAATGTGAACTTACCAAAGAAAGATTCCTGTGAGATTATCAGAGGCTTAATAGTGCCTGGATGTGTATGAGGGAGAGAGAGAGAGAGAGAGAGAGAGAGAGAGAGAGAGAGAGAGAGAGAGAGAGAGAGAGAGAGAGAGAAAGAGAGAGAGAGAGAGAGAGAGCTTCCTGCTGGCATTGTAAGTGGTGATTTTTGTGTTAAGAAGAGCTGGCTATTACCTTTCAGAAAGAGTGGAAATAGAGCCAAGATGTACAGAATGACCCAAGCTCTCAGCTAAGCAAAAAAGGTCAAGGGATTTGGCTCCTAAAACAAGGACATAGTCTAATAGTTGGGTTGCTTTATGAAAATATAGAAAAACATGAGTAAAAAAAATCCCCTTAGCAGAGCAATGACCCAGTTCCCAATCCCAACTCCATTATTTTTCTGGTCACATGACTTTATGAGAATTACTTAACTTTTCTGAAACTCAATCCTAATAGTTAATTATGATAAATACCCATTGTAATGTCATCGATTCCCATTGCTGTGAGGAAATTTGTAGCAAAAGCAAGGTGAGGAAGGAAGGATTTATTTTGGCTCACAGTTTTAGAGGCTCCAGTCACCACTGCATAGAAGCATGGCAGCCTTCATAGCAGCAGGATCTTGCAACTGGGTGCTTTACATCTGGGAAGACCACTAAGTAGGGAGAGGCGAATGCTGGTGCTCAAGTCGCGTTCTCTCACTTTCCTTTTTATTTAGTCTGAAACCCTAGGCCATGGGATGTTGCCAACCACATGAGGCAAGGTCTGCATCCTCAGGTAAACCTATTGTGAAGCATCCTTACAGACAATTCAAGAATGGTGTCTTCCAAAACCAGTCTCACTGGCAGTGAAGTTTAACCATCATAACCTGTATGAAGTCATTGGAGTTTATCAGATCTCTCTTGTTGAGATGAGGGTAGAAGCAAAAATATCACTCTGTAGCCCAGCTCATCCTAGCATCCACTATGTAGCCCAGGCTGGCCTAGACTCTGCAGTGATTCTCCTGCCTCAGCTTCTGGAGTGTTTTGATTACAGGCGTATACCACCACACATGGCTTCAAGTCTTTCATTATAACCTCACTATTAGCTGTTCTACAACAGTGAGCTAAGCATGCACTTGCCTACTTCAGTGCTCAGAGGCTATTAAGTATTGTACTGCACAGCAACAGTGCCACCTGCCCAATCCAAGAACAGAAACTAATCTCTAAGAACATTACTCCCAATTGTTCAGCCAAATTCATCTTGCTAGTGGAGTGCTCACTTTTGGAAGTGATGCATGCTTAATTGACCCAGTGTGGAGGAGCAACCCTTTCAAGGCAATCCCTAGCAGTGAATTGGTGAATTATTTTCTTAACTAATACAGACAAAGTCATACTGGCTTGTCAATGACCAAGAGATATTTGCAGAACAAACACTTGGAAGTGGCGGCCTGAAGGAGTGTGCAAATCCCAGCATAATAGGACCTAGTCTAGGCACTAGAAGATAGCATGACTGAAAATTGTTTCATAGGTGAGAATATAAATGTGTGTATCTATAATATATAGATATAGATATAGAAGGCACAACTGTAAGTGTTGCTACTCTCCTGAATGAGTGTTTGGTTACTCTCCACAAAAGGCAAGGCTTGTCTGAAAGTTGGAGGAATGCCACTCTCATATATCCCAGCATGGTGGTTATTAGACTCCTTGCCATGGTTTGGGATCCTAAGTTTCCTTTTCACTCTGAAGAAAACAAATTTCCCCCTCCCCTCCTCCTCCTCCCCCCTCCTCTTCCCCCTCCTCCTTGCCCTTCTTCTCCTCTTCTTTGAGCATCAGGGAGAGAGAGTAGAACTTAGAAAGTAACAGTGGCCATCACTGCAAATTATTCATTATCAATAAGTTTTTGGAAGAAACGATGTGACGTTAAATAGAGAACAAAATTGATCTTTTAGGATGATGTCCTCCTGTGGTCTCTCACAATAACAGCCCTTCACATGTTGTCTTATGTCATTGACATACATTATCTCACGGGGATCACTTTTCACAGTTATTCTTTTCATTTTGGGTGTTACTTACAGAATGTTTGAGGAAAAGATCATTTGTGTAGAGAAACTAAACTTTATTTAGGTAGCCCCCTCAATTTTAGGTAGAGTAAATGTATATTACTGCCAATCATAACAGTCTGCTCCCATCACTTAAATACCTTACAGTTTTTCTATAAGCAGCTTCATATGCACCCTTACTTTGTGATTTAGCAAAACCTGCACACAGCAATTACACTTGGCAGGCCCTGTTTGTGTAATAAGGTGTTACTTAGGGTTTGCAATAATATCGGAGGTTAGAAGAGAGGAGTGTGAAACTAACCTCTGAAAAAAGAGGTCGGCAAAATATTTGAGAATTTTATTGTTAATATGTTTGGCTGCGTCTGTATTTGTAGTAGAGGCTCCATTTGCTCTCCTAGTTTTCCTGAAGTTTAAGGAAAGCACTGAGAACTCAGGGCATTCTCAGGTCTTCTGGTATTTTATTGCGGCAGGTCACTGAAGGCAGGAAGGGTCAGCGCCCCCATTCTGTACTGTTCAGAGGATGCGGAGATGAGCTAATATGTTTTTTTCCCTTTACTTCATATCTGCTTTCAATCACCACTTATGCTTTTAATATAGCACCAGAAAAGAGGACCAGCTCAGGCAAAGATGATCAACTTTCATTTATGAGTCCCAGGCTCTGAGTAACTGTGCTGGGTCCCGGAAGTCCCAGACGGAGAGGGTCAGTTGACATGGCATCAGTCACAGAAACAATCATGGCATGACTAGTATAAAAATGGAGCCTTCCATATCTCTTTTATTAAGTTTAATTTTTAAGTATTTCATATATAAATAAGTACCCAGTTCCTACTTCATTTTCATTCCTTTCTCCCCACCTAACCTTTTCATGTCCCTGTTGCTCAAATTCTAAATGGTCTTTAAAAAAAAAAAATCCCAGTGCCAGATATTGGTGTACATGCTGAAAGACCAGAGAGACAAGGGGACAAGCCACTGTCATGTCTCACCTCACAAGTTCCATGAATCCTCTGACTGAAATCCTCTGAGTCCTTATCTGAAAGGCCCCAGCCAAAAAAGCCTCTAGCTAAAAGTGTCGTTTCTGCAAAAAAGCCTTTAGTTCCTGTCTCCACACGCCTTATAGTCCTTTCTCTGCCCAGCCATCACTTCCTGGGGTTAAAGGCATGTGTGTTTCCCAGTACTGGGATTAAAGGTGTGTGCCACCACTGCCTGACTCTGTTTTTCTCCTAGACCGGAGCAATCTCATGTGATCCAGGGTGGCTTTGAACTCACAGAGATCCAGGAGGATCTCTGCCTCCCAAGTGCTAGGATTAAAGGTGTGTGCCACCATTGCCTGGCTCTGTTTTTAATCTGGTGGCTTGTTCTGTTCTCTGATCTTCAGGCAAAATTTATTAGGGTACACAATCTATCACCACATGCCCCTTTCTCTTGAATGCATAAACTCTTCTGTGATTATTATTGTTACATATGCACGCACACACGCACGCACGCACGCACGCACTCACGCACACACACAACCTACTGAGTGTAATCTGTGTTGTTCTTATCTACCTGTGTTTAAGACAGACTGGGGAAGCTATGAGCAGCCTTGTCTCTGGAGAAAACCGATTCTCCTTCCCTTAGTGGCCCATTACTCCCTGTGGCTCTTGATCTGGAAGTGGGGGGCCTTGTGAAATCTATGGTCATCCATGTTGGCATGTCAGCCAGCTGTGGGCTTTGCGAGGCTCTTGCAGGCAGCCGTGGTGTTGAGAGTTCATGGGTGCAGCATTCCTGGCCGTGTCCAGATGACACTACCTCACAGCGGGCACTTTGTCCTCTGGCTCTCACAGTCTTTACAGTCCCTCTTCCCCAGTGTTTCCCCAGCCTTAGGTGTAGGTAGTGTGTTGTAGATGAGTCACTTAGGGATAGACACCCAGCGGTTACTTCTTCTCTGTATGTCCCCTACTTGTAGCTCTTTCTGCCAGTCTCTCCATCTTCTATACGAAGACATTGCTTTGCTAAGGGGTGAGAGTTGCTCTTACCAGTTGTGGAATACTATTTTAACTACATAAAGATGTGTTACATTTGTTTACGCTGCAGAACATCGTACATTAACTGTGTAAAGGAGTGTTACTTTTGTTTCTGCTGCATTTGTTCAATGATGTAAAGATGTATTGCATTTGTTTCACCTTGCCTGCCTAAGGCACCTGATGCTGAACGGCCACTAGCTTGGCAGGGAAAGGATAGACAGACGGTGCAGGCGGGCAGAGAGAAAAATAGGAGGAGAAATCTAGGCTCAAGAGAGAGGAAGAACTAAAGAAGGAGGAGGAGGAAAGAATGAGGGAGACACCTGGGCCCAGAAGCCAGGCAGATGCCAGCCAGACATAGAGAGGCAGTGAAAGTAAGGTACACAGAAGGAAGAAAGGTAATGAGCCCCGAGGCAAAAGGTAGATAAAGAGAAACAGGTTAATTTAAGTTAAAAGACCTAGCCAGAAGTGCTTAAGCTAGGCCGAGCATTCAAAACTAATAGTAAGTCTCTGTGTCATGATTTGGGAGCTGGTTGGTGGCCCCCCAAAAAGAAAAGGCCTGGTAGACTTACCAACGGCTATAAAGATAAGTATTTAAAGGCAGTCGGAACTGTATTAATTTAGCGACATAATAGTGTAGGTTTTCCTCTAGGGTGTGTGACATCTCCGGCCATAGGTACTTGGCTGGGTTTGCAATACAAGGTATGAATCACCTCCTACAGAGCAGGCTCAGATCCAATTAGACAGCTGTTGGTTGCCCCAAGACGTAAATGCCACTGTGGCACCACTGGTGATATCTTACCCACCTAGTCATCGCTGTGCTTCATAGTCTTTACAGCTTGGTGGGAACGTGGACAGCTTTTCCCCTTGGCGGTGTGCATGGCACCTTTTGTCATGAAGAGAGACAGTCTTTAGAGAGAAGTCTTCCAGGTGAGTCCCAACGTGATTTCTCCAAGTCCTGTGGCAGAAGTATGTTGTGTCTTCAGCAATAAGGTCGTTCCCTCATTTTCTGGCAGGCAACCAAGAGCAATTGTAGTAGACTATATTGTTTGGGGGGCTCTCTTTGATCCTCCAATCAATAATTCAAAGGGAGAGAGGGGTTCCTTGCCTGGCACTGGGGTTTTTCTTTTGTAGTGTATGGCTTCTGGGGAGAACATTATCCCCAGGTGGGGAGTAATTTCTATTTAAACTATATATGTATGTATATATGTGTGTGGATGCTTATATGTACATTATATATGGATTTTAAATAAGCTTATAAAACAATAGTGTATCTTAAGTTTATTATTATTATTATTATTATTATTATTTAGAGGTGAGTTGCCCTTTGTAAAGGAAACATAATTCTGAGTTGTGTGAGGCCTTGAAAAATAAAGTGTTTCTGCTAAATACTTCTTAACATTCTGCAAAGGGAATGAGTTGCGTCTGGTCATACCAAGTGAAGTAAAACTTAATGTAATTCATTGTTGTCTCTTTAAAGATAACTTGTCTTGGCAGCAGTTTGTTGACTTTCCCCTACCTTTCCCAGCACCCTGGCTGCTACTGTCTAATTATTATCTCTTTGTAGATGGTTCTGTTCTGGGGTGGCATGATGTTCTTTCTTAGGACACGGGTTTGTTAGTCTACTCTGACTTCCGGTAGATTTCCTTCTGCAGCTCTACCTATTACATACAGTGGCTAAAGTCAAGACACAAGCATGACAATATGCCCTGCAGCCAGGAATATTTCATTCTCAATGGTATATAGTGGGCTTTCGTGGTCATAGGTTTTTCTGGAACATAATGAAACCTCTTGAAAGATGATCTCTTACATAGCCCCTGCTCCCTCAGAGCCCACTAGATAGTTGAAAGGCAGCTCCAGGACAGTTTGGGAATAAGGTTTGCTGACCACATCTAAATGTATACAGAAGTGATACGCTCAGACCTGTAGTCTAGTGCTCCAGAAGCTGAGGCAGAAGGATTGTTGAGATCTGCTTGGGCTACATAATGAGTTCTAGGACAGTGTAGGCTACAGTGAGAGACTCTGGCTCCAAAAACTAAAACAAACTGGGGGGGAGTGGGTGGGAAGTCACTCAAACAAATAGCAAGTTAAAAGAAACCCCAGAGGTTATTTGGAAACATTTAAATCTATAGCACATTTTCAAACAAATGATGAAAATAATACAAAAAGAAAAGAGTCTAGAGTTAGGTAAAAATGAGGCAATGATTGGAATTTTCACTTGAATTTCATTGGCTGCCAGTGCTCTGCCTGGTGCATGATGAGATCCATAAAGTACGCTGCCAAGTCTCTGGTCAGCTGAAATTGCTGCGCTTCATTCTTCTCTGGTTAAATGTCTTCATTTGGGCCATGGGATATTATTTGTCTCATCTGGTTTCTTGGAGACTGAAGCTCTCTTGTTAACTCTATTAATAAACAGGAGAAGGAGAAAGAAGGCCCAAGGGAACGGTCCAATGACAACGCCTACTGAGGTCACCATGGGAGTGATGATCAGCTGCTGGAGTCCAGTAGGGACAAATGGATACAGAACCATAAAATCTAACCTGCAGCTGGCTGGGAAGGCGAGGAGGAGAGGTGTGAGGCAATAAAAAGGCTTTGGAATTCTCTGGCAGAGTGTGTCTGTAGGCACAGTTAATTGTCCTCTGTGAGCTAGTCTCCTCTTTAAACAGACAATTGTGAGTTCAAACCCCCAGCATTACACACACACACACACACACACACACACACACACACACACACACACACACACTATATCCATGCCTTGTGGCATAAATCTGCAATCCCAGCTTGTCTCTATGTCGTGAATGCTGTTCCTGTACAGAGGACAGTGCTAGATGGGAGCAGCTGTCAGCACGGGTTGGGAGAGGAAAACAACTCCTAAATTTCAGCCCTACGGGAACACAGGAGGATGTAAAGCAACCTACTTCCTCACTTCACAACCTACTTTTCTTCCTCTTATGTATGCAAAGCAGTGACACGTAATCTCTAGAAAAGATGTCAAGGACTGAGGAAACTTCTTGAGAAGCATGAAATGAACATTGTATAAGTGTCAAAAAAAAAGCAGCATTTCTATATTATTGGAAGACTTTTGCTTAGTCTCCAAATATGTCCATGTCTTAATACCAAGTTGTCCTAAAGTTTCCTAACACTGAGAGGTGCTGTGCCTTGTGTGACGAGTCTTGGCTTCATAGCCACCAAAAGTGAAGAGTCCACTTGTGGAGTAATGTCCAGAATGGGAATAGTTGTATAGAGTCTTCAAAAGGCAAATGTAAAAAATCATAAACAATTTGTCAAAGAATTCTAATCTAGTTTCTCATATAAAGTATATCCTCAATGAATAGTAGTCATTGTTATTAATAATAAATTTATAATCATAATTCAAATGAGAAGTGTCCATGATGAAGGGTGAAGAGTACACTTATCTGTGGGTATAAGGATAGATATTTAGAGTGTTGTCATGGATTATGCTGTTCTAGTAAATTGATGGTTGTAGGTTCTCTTCCAAGATCTATGACTTCACTAGTCCTGGGCTAGGTTTCATGTACCAGGTAAGATTTTCCTCTTACTGAGCAGGCTTTAAGTCAAATTAGAGAGCTGTTGGTTACCTCCAAGGTATTTGTGCCACTACTACTCATTTAGGATTATCCTGCTGTGCTCATGGTTGTAGTTCATAGGCATCATAGCTGGGTAGGACTGTTGGTTGCTTCATGCCTCTGGAAGCTTGCATGATGTCTTCTGGAACCATGAAAGCTAGTGCTCAGGAAGGAGGACTTCAGGTCAGTTGTAACTCAGGGACCTCAACTGAGGTCCCTGAGTCTGAAGTGCACGTGTCCTCAACCTTTTACCTCTTGAGGGCAATAGAGATGGTCTGTATGTTTAGGGAGTCCCTTAGACAGCCCTGACCAACAGCTCAAAGGAGGGGTTCTCAGGTCTGGTGTTGGCATTTTTGTCATGTGGTCTTTGGCTCTTGGCAGAAACATTGTCAGTCCAGGTGGTTTTGTTTAAACTATATGTGTATACTTAAACACATAGGTGGTTTGTTGTTGTTTTGTTTTGTTTTTGGTAGGAAGTTAATAGTATGATTCATTATGATTTAAAATCTCAGAGCTAGGGGTGAACAAAGAATACAATAATGGGTTTGTGTTGTATTTAGGTGTGTCTTCCCCCTCAGTTCAGTCTAGAAACTCCCTCATAGACATGCCCAGAGATTTGTCTGCCAGGTAATTTTAGGTTGTGTTGGATTGGCATTCAGTTTTTACTATCATGGTAACCTATGGTTACTGTGACAAGATGGAGCCTTGAAGAGAAAGAGATAA
Source organism: Peromyscus maniculatus bairdii (assembly GCF_049852395.1). Classification (NCBI taxonomy): domain Eukaryota; kingdom Metazoa; phylum Chordata; class Mammalia; order Rodentia; family Cricetidae; genus Peromyscus; species Peromyscus maniculatus. The sequence continues at coordinate 105,740,296 of NC_134853.1, forward strand.
ACAAGGGAGACATTCTAGGAAACCACCACAGGTCTATAGGCAAGTGAAAGGAAAAGCATCTATCAGGACAGTGTTGGTGAGAAGAAAGGAAAGGGGACCAACTGAAGAGATATGGCAGAAGCAGAAACCAGGATAGCATGGCTACTCATGGAATGTTCTAGAGAAGGAGAACTTAAACTTAACTTTGAAAAAAATTTTAAGTCCCGTAGATTAGGATAAAAACTGAAACAGGAAATATACAATAGCAATGATTTTCACTAGATTAGGGGTAGTTTGGGATGTCCCAATTATGAGGTTAGTTTTGGATAAATTGAGTTGTAAATATGGCAGATGGACATGGTATCAGTGGAGCAGCTGGGGTGGATCTGCTTAGTAGGAATTAAAATAAACGGGTTTGTGTTTGAGAAGATTTAGGCTCCATAGTCTGCTCTAGGAGAAATACAATCTGCCTTTCTAGACTGGGATCTATAAAACCGGAGAGCATTACATTTTAATATCCTAGATCGGATCCAGCCCCATTGGCTCATTGCCCAACCACCCTGTCTTGTTCTTTGTTCCTCAGAAGGTAGAGCTGGAGGCAAAAACTTTGTGAGCTTTGTTTGCTAGTGACTACAGCCCTAGATAACAGGAGTGCTAGGAAGCCTGGGTGGAGTGGGCAGAAAAGGTGAAAGCCAGAATAAAGGTGTGCTAATGAGATTGCAACACTCTGCTACCAAGGGTGAGATTGCTCAGTCTCCTAAGAGTCCATATAAATAACAAGTTCTCAGGGGAACCCAAGAGAAAGAAGGAGAATGAGGTTAATTCTCTGACTCCATCTCATACAGGCCAAAGGTTTGTACTGTGGAATAAAAACGCTCTTACACTTCCAGGTGGCATTTCATAGGTTCTGCAAGGGTTGCATGACTTCTAAAGCCATAGCATAAATAAAGAAGGTCCAAGGCAAGGGAAAATATTGGTGAGTATGACAAAGAGTGGGAGACTGTTGAGTTCCATCTGGTAGAGTCACCTGGTCACAATAGTAGTGTCTGGTAGCAGCGTATTTCCAGGTATGGAAATAAGGAGAGTCAATAGAATAGAGATGTGACACTCCAACTAAAATTGCTTCAATAATCCCCCAAACCCAGGAAAATGCCCCATGTTGGTAACAAACCAGCCTGCCTACTTCAGATACCTTCATCTCACAGCTTGGCTTCCATAGGTGCTCTGTATCATCCACAAAAGCATGCTGCCTATATAGGCAGGATCTTCAAGAATAAGTGTGTCACAGTCAAGCCCATGATTCTCTCATGTTGTCAAAGCCACCACTTCTGGGGCATCAGAATTCCTCTAGGTAAATGTGGAGGGTGGGAAGGAGGAAGGGGAGAAAAAACCGAATTCTCCAACTTTCTTCCACAGTTTGTCATCAGTCCCCCCAAAATTCGGCTCTTACTCTTCCATAAAGCCCTTTAGAAAGGCTCTTCAGATTTTCCCTTCCACATTCCTCTTCAGACCTCACCTCTCTGATCCACATCAGCACCCCAGCTGTTCCTTCAGGAGCAGCAACAGTGCAGGGATACCAGAATCTCCAGACACACCAGCAAGCAAGAAAACATGTCTCCCTTTATCTCATCTGCAGCATCAGTGAACAAACAAAAGTTATCAGTCCAATAATAAAAAATGATCCATCCTAGACAAGAAGCTACTCACCAGGATGATTCTGCATATGTATGTGTGTGTGTGTGTACTTTGTTTGGATGGTATGTGTGCATGTATGTGGTAACCTGTGGAGTTCAGATGTCAATCTCAGGTGTCAGTCCTCACCTTCCACCTTGTCTGAGACAAGGTCTGTTTTATTTTTCCATGGCATATTCCAGGTAACTGGTCTCCAGATGTCTGGGGATTCTTGTGGTTTCACCTGTCATCTCACGGTGAGAATGCTAGGATTACAGCTGTGAACTACTGTGCCCAGCTTAACATGGGCTGTAGGGTTTCGAACCCAGATCCCCATGCTTCTACAGTGAGCATTTGACTGAGCTCTTTTTCCAGCCCCTGAAAGTCAACACATGATCTAGAGATCAATGAGACTACTAAGAACACCTAAGTTCATGTAAGGACTCCTCAGCTTTTCCTGGTGGCATGTGTGGCTACTTAGATTTGTCTGACAAGGGTGCTTATTAAAGTACCAGCAAAGGTCATCCTTGAACCAAAAACTAACTGAACTGTCTAGTTTAGAGAGGAAACTGCAGAAGGAGAACTCTTGAAGTTCAATATGACTGGGCTTAATAGATGTAGGTCTCAGCCTGGGTTTTCTCCAAAGCAACATGAAACAAAGGTTTGCAGGATGAGATTTGTCTGGAAATTTGATCCCAGGGAATGGAAATTAGAGGAGAGTCAAACTATGGAAGGGGAGAAGCCAACTGTAGAGCACACGACTGACATGCTTGTCATTCTCCAACTTTCTACCACAGTTGGTCATCAACACAGCTCGTGTTTTTGCTCTGGGTCCTTGTGCTAGGTGATCTCAATCATCAACTTGATGCGATGTAGGATCACTGGGGGTGGGGTGGGCCTCTGCACATGCCTAGGGGATTATCTTGATTAGAATAGTTGAGGTGGGAAGGCCTGCCCACTGTGGGCACCATTCCTGGGGATGTGACCTTAGATTGTATAGAATGGAGAAAGCAAGTTGAGCAGCAGCATCCATCGTTCTTTGCTTCCTGACTGTGGGTATAGTTTGGCCACCTTCCTCAAGTTCTTGCTGCCATGAATTCCTACCATGATGGACTGGTGAGCCAATACAAACTTTCTCCTGCAAGTTGACTTCTGTCAGTGGGTTTTATCACAGCAACAGAAAAGTGATTAAGACAGTCCTTGTAAGGGTCTGTGTGGCATTGGGGTTAGAACTAGCAAGGGAGGAGGAAGTGTGGATCCATTGCCTCTTGTCTCCATTTGTCAAGGATGACCCCAGGAGGAACTGTCTACATGTTTATACTGCAGGATTCTTACAAATGAGTCAGTAGAGAACCTACGATAGGAAGGAAGGAAGGAAGGAAGGAAGGAAGGAAGGAAGGAAGGAAGGAAGGAAGGAAAAAAGGAAGGAAGCAAAGAAGGAAGGAAGGAAGGAAAGAAGGAAGGAAGGAAGGAAGGAAGGAAGGAAGGAAGGAAGGAAGGAAGGAAAGAAGGGAGGGAGGGAGGGAGGGAGGGAGGGAGGGAGGGAGGGAGGGAGGAAGGAAGTAGTACCTGTTTAGACCCCACTGTGAGGGTTTTTCTCTTTCTTTTTTTGTTTGCATCTGTGTGAAGCTGGTGGCTGCAGTCAGGGTTATGATATGATCCCCAAAGGCTCAATGAAGACTTAGCCCCAAGTGTTGGATCCTGTTAGAATATGATTAATTCATGTGAGCAATACTCTGGCATGAAGTCTGTGTACTTGTCTCAGGGCTGAGTTAATCCTTACAAGGACAAGCCTGGTCTCTGCCACTCTCTTGCTTCTTTGCTCTACAAGAAGGGGGCTTGCACGGGTGAGCTCTGCTTCCTAGAAGAAGAGGACAAAGACTAACGGTGACTATTTGACTTGTAACCAAGACACAACTGGTCACTTTGGCAATGTAGTTTGAGCTGAATGATCAACCACATTGTACCCCAGGAAATAGGACAGTGTGCACCTCAAGTCATTGTTTGAGACATTTACCATTTATTGTAGTAACCTGATGTCCTAATTCCAAATCCCCCAATAGAAGAGAGGGATCTAAACAAGGAGAAGTTGATCAGATGACTAAATATTACTAAGGTTGAGTTCTCTGTGATACAGAAGATGCACCCCAAGTGGTGTCCCTCAGACTAGATACTATCAAAGAAAGGTTAAGAAGCAACATGGGACCCCATTGAGGTTGAGGCACAAGCATAATGAGCAGATTCTCCTTTTTATTCCTTGCTATTTCTGACTTCTCACAAAATGACAGGAAAGGACACATTGCCTTGTCAGCCTTCTCCACTCTCTCCCCCACCTCATCGTCTGAGCCCAATCATTATACTACACGTTCTGTGCCTTTGGAGAGAAACACGAGCTTTGCAAACCATAACATTGGCAGCAGTTTTCTTCCTACAGTTTGTGAAAAATTAAATCAAAAATCAAAAGAATATGAGCCAAGCATGCCCCAACCATTTGGATTTACATGAAAGGGGAGCCATCAACACCTCCCTACTTTGGCCCATGACCGTATCTGATATTTCAGTCTCTGTCTTGGTTCTTTCATGACCACAAGACCAAAACTAATCAGTCCAATTAGACAAACTTCCAGATTATAGCTCTGAAGTCAACTCAACAAGTAACATATCCAAAGATATAATTTGCCAAGTGTAATTGGGGAGGATGCAGTGGGGATGGAGGGGGGAGGAGGGGAGAGGAAAGTGGTTTCTGATTTATCAGAGACTCTAAGTCCTATTCCAGCCTGAATACAAATCTCAGAGTGAGAATAAAAGTTAGATATGGGGCACCAAAACTACAGGTCCCTATTTTTTTCTCAATTAAAAAAAAAAAAACGGAAAAGAAGTTAAAAAAAAATAGCATCCAGAAAATGCCTTCAAATTAATTACAGAGCTAGGTGGTGGTGGTGCACGCCTTTAATCCCAGCACTTGGGAGGCAGAGCCAGGCGGATCTCTGTGAGTCCGAGGCCATCCTGGTCTACAGAGTGAGATCCAGGACAGGCACCAAAATTACACAGAGAAACCCTGTCTCGAAAACAATCAAACAAAATTATAAAGCATAGAAAGAATATTCTAAATGAATTAGTTAAATATAAGGAAGTTCCTATCTAAAATGATTTATACGGTTATTTAGATACAAGTACAGAGAGTGTCTGTTGAGTGCTTAGCTAAAGGAGAGACTTCTGTACCAAACCCCTGTCCCCAAGCTCTGGGGACCTTTGTGGAAGAGGGCGCAGAAAGATTTTAAAAGCCAGATGCCAGGAACTAACAGGGCAAAACAGCGTCTTCTGGACATGGCAGGATGTTGCCTTCATGAGCTCATGAAACCTGCTCAAGACCAAGCTAGTCTTTATCCCAACATGAAGGTGTGTGGGGCTCAAGCCCACACCCTTAACTGAAGAGCTATTGACAGTTGATAGCTGCTGGGAGGCAGAATCATTTTCTTTAAGAATGTGGTCACTGGTAGGTCTACCATGATCCAGTGGATTGCCCTCTATCCACGAATATATGGGCAGCACAAATGGACCTTCTTGGGAAGGACAAGGAGGAGTTGTGGGGAGGAAGTGTGGAAAGGATGATCCAAATATACTATACACACGTGTGAAATTCTTAAAGAATAAAAATATTATATTTTTAAAAGTACATAGATAAATTTATCAGATTGCAATAGTAAAAGGGTCTTTTGTAGCATGGAAAGAAAATAAATGAATAGATTGAAATATTGCCACATGAGTACTTAAATTCTTCTGTATAAATATAAACAAAACCAAAACTAAGACAAAAGGAAAAATATATTTGAACACATATGATAGTCTGTTTATATCCTTAGCTATAGTTTTACCTGGTTTTATTGGGGTATGAGTTATATGTTCTTTTAAAATTCACACTTTAAAAATATAAAATTAATAATTTAAAAACAGAATTGTGCAGCCATTTACCTTAGGCTATATTTACCACTCACTTCAAAATATCTTCTGTACCTATTAAAAGTCACTCCCCAATTCCTTCCAACTCCTCAGGTTTTCGAGGTCTCCACTTCTGCCTGCATGCATTTTCTGACTGAGGAAATTTCATATTGTCATATTATATAAGCAGTACTCTTTCAAGACTGGAAAAGTGTACAACTTTCCTATGAGGCATTTGGGAAAGACATTAATAGCTCTAAAGAAGTTTATTGTGTTTACCCAATAATTTTCACTTAAAGAATTTGTCCTAAGAAAATAATCTGAGATGTATAAATTTATGTACAAAAAGGTTTATAAAACATCATTTGTGGTACATAAAAATGGAAAAGATTCAATTGACTGACAATTGATAGTAAACAGACCCTTAACCATACAATAGGATGTTATAACACTATGTAGAGGTAATTGTTAGAGACAAGCAAAGCCATAGGAACACACTTATGACATGCTTTTAAGTAAAACAAGCTCACACAATACAATTCCAATTTTGTTCAAAATTTGTTTCTCTATATACAGACAGATCTTAGTGGTTTATTGCTAGGTGAGAGAATGTGAGTCTAGATGATTGTCTTCTTCTTTTATACTTTGTATTATAATGTGAAGGCAAACCCCCCATAATTTTGCTGGAATAAACCAATAAAGACAGATTAATTGGAGAAAAGACACATATTACTATGTGAATAGTGGCAATCACACAATATTATCACCCTCTAGCCCAACTTGAGTCAAGAGTTTACTCACTCCTTATATAAGAGAGGGAAGAATGGAGGTTGTACACATTTTTAGGGTGAGATTTAATGATTTTAGGGATACATTGGGGCTTAGAAAACATCCAAAGACCTGGGACAAAGTGACCCATAGAATGGGCAGTGGTTTTAAATGAATCTCTGAAATATTGAATGGGGTAAAAACAGAAGACACTGGAGTATGACAAAGTCTACCTAGGTGTGTGGTTAGAAGTGATGAATTTGGCTTCTGGTTAATGAGATTTCAGTAACTCAAACTGAAGGCAATTAGTGTACAGGTCAGGTAGACAAGGGAATTGTGTGGAAGAGCCCTATGTTAGTTACTTTTCTGTTGCTGTGATAAAACACCACGATCAGAACCAACTTAGAGGAGAAAAGGATGTATTTTGTCAATAGTTCTAGAGGGATAAAGTCTGTCATGGCAGGGAAGATGTGACAAATGTCAGAGCATTGGTGGCAGGAGCAGGAAGCTGCCTGATCACATCTCATTTACACACAGGAAGCAGGAAGAGACAATAGGAAGTTGAATGAGGCTCTAAGCCCTCAAAACCAGTCCCCTGTGATGTGTTTTCTCTGGCAAGAATCCATCTTGTAAAGGCTCCATAACCTCCCCAAAGGGTGTCAGTAACTAGGACCAAGTACCCAAGTACTTGAGCCTAGGAGGGACAGACAGTTCTCAAACCATAGCAGGACCCTTCCTGTGCATGGGAGCTGGGGAGCCAGTCAGGGACATAGGAAGCTTACTCTGTGTCCATTTCTAAGGCCCTTTGTCCTCTGATGAATTCCACATTGGGGGCATTCTCTGAACCCTAATAATATTCACCAATATTCAAAATTGAGCATTTTTACATTTATGATGAGAAGCCATAAGCTTATCAGAACTTACTTCTGGTGTTTGGATTTGTTGACACTTCAAAAAATCTGAAGCAGTATCAGACCCAGACTTGCCAGTGAGGGAAGCTGTGAATTCAGATGTTAATGGTGGTGATGAACATTGGCACAGTTCCCAACAAGGGGAGGTAAGAGACCTGGGAGTTCCTTCTGTCCTTCTTTCCTTTCTTCCTTGTCTCCTCCCTCCCTTCCTTCCTTCTTTTCTTTGTTTCTTTCTTCCTAAATAGTGAACGTTTTATAACATTCCTTTGTACACACACACACACACACACACACACACACACACACACACACACACACACACATCCATATATATAATTGCTAGGGATTTCATAGCCTTGTACATTCTAGGTTAGCAGTCTACCATAGAGCTAGAGCTCCTGTCCTGTTTATATATTTTTAAAGCCAAAATATTACAATAGCTGCATCATTTTTGTACCTGGTCATATTTCCCTTCTTCAAAGGTAAGCATGCTCATAATTTTGATATGTATCTAGTTTCTAATATGTGCTTCTCAACTTTTACCGAGTCTCTACTGCTAAACACGTATTGTTATTACATTTCTAAATTTCCTTAAACAGGGTCTCAGCTTTAACCATCAATTTGACAGAGCCTAGAAGAGTCACCTGAGATGGGAGACTCAATTGGGGGTTTGCCCAGATCACATTTTCCTGTGGGATTGTCTTTGGGAGATTGTGTTGATTATTAATTGAGGTAGTAGGACCAAGCCTACTGTGGGTAGCACCATTCCCTGGGCAGGTAGTTCTGAATTATGTAAGAAAGCTAGCAAAGTGTAAGCCAGCAAGCAGTATTCCTCTATGGTTTAAGCTTCAAGTTCTTGCTTGAGTTCTGATCCCAACTTCCCTCAGTGATGAATTGTGACCTGGAAGTATAAGCCAAGTATACCCTGTCTTCTCTAAGTTACTTACGGTCAGAATGTTTTGTCAGAACAACAGAAAGGAAAGTAGAGAGATGCTGTGTGGTACATACATCATTCTGTAGCCTGGTTATTCTTTCTGTTATCTTGTTTTTGAAACTGATCTGCATGGATTTAGTTTATCCATTTCATTACTTTATTTGTTATAAGAAAGAGACTGCAGAGTCTTTCTCCCTGGGAGTATTCTGTATCCTACTTAACAACTCTCCTACAGTTCCAGTTCAAACACACAGTGTTCTCTGTAAGTTATCAGTTTCATTACCATCTGCAGGAAGCAGTTTCTTCACCTCTTTCCTTCCCACTATTAGATTATGTTAGATCTTCTTGGTCCCCTGTGTGTACCCACATTGTAAAGTCAATCACATATGGTTGAGACTGTCCATACACAAGTGTATTAGAGTTTGTCTTACACAATAGACTTCTTAAGATTAGAGATCTATAATCTTTCCATTGTATTGACAATGAATCCCCAAGGACATCACTGTATGGTCTTTTAATAAAGAACTAATTCAGTGATCCTGTGTCATGAAGTAACCTGTGTCTATGATGTACTTCTGTCCCTTAAAAAAAAATAAATCAATGCCCTGGGTTTGGAGAGGTGGCTCTGTGGAGAGCACACACTACTCTTGCAGAGGACCCAAGTTTGTTTCCCAATACCTACATCAGACAGCTCACAACCTCCTCTAATTCCAGATCCAGTGGATCTGACTTCTCAGGCCTCCATTCATACCTGCACTCACATGCATATAGACACACACACACACACACACACACACACACACACACACACACACACACACCACACACACATACTTAAAAATAAAAATAGATCTTTTTAAAAACTTTTAAAAATCAAATCATAACCTCAACTCCCCTGAAGCCACTGGATCCCACCTGCTGGAGTAATCGTCCCCTCGCAGTGAGTAACGGTCTTTTAACATTGGAGGCCTTCATTTTGTTAAACCTTTGCTACTTAACGCTAATTGCTTACACTAAGACACACTATTCTGGGGCTGCAGAGACGATGGCTCAGCAGTGGAAAGCACTTGTTGCTCTTGCAGAGGACTGGGTTTGGTTCCTAACACCCACACAGTGCTCATAACCACCCATAATTCCAGTTCCAGAGACTCTGATGCCCTATTCCAGCCTCCACCAGCACCATACCTACATGAGGCACAGACATACATTCAGGCAAAACATTCATACATATAAAATTAAAAAAAACCCTAAAGTAATATTAAGTGATACTAACTGCTTTACTTCCAAACCACATACTTTAAATTGAATAAATTACAGTTTTCTTTTTCTTTCCGGGTCTCATTTAACCCAGGCTAGCCTTGCAACTGAAGAGAACCTTGAACTCCTGACTCTTCTGCCTCCCCTTCAGGAATTCAGAAATGCTGGAATTCAAATGTGCACCATCATGTCTGATTCACAAAGTATGAGAATTGAACACAGTACCTTCGTGTGCTGACTAGGTATTCTACCAACTGACCCACAGCATCAGCCCAGGTCACACCTCTTGATGTCCTATAGCAAGTAGCTGCTTTTCCAGATGCTCCAGTACTTGAGTAAGTACGAGAACCACTGTGTTAATGACATTAAAAACAGTAGAGAGCCAAGCTACTCACTAGTAAAATGCAAACCAAACCAGGAGCAACAACAAAAATCTCACACATGCAAAGAAAGGCCAAGCTTTAAAACTTGCTCTGCTGACAGAGAGAAGAGAGCAGTCATTCTTTCCCGATGACAATGGCAGTGATCTGACCACCCAGCTGCCTAGGTGAGTCCCTCTGGGGTGACAATCGAACCACAAGCCTACTTTCCAGTCACGCTCTTGTCCTCGTCGCTTCGCTCACAAAGGAACAGGAAGGACAGTGCTGGAAAAGGAAATGTGAGGCAACTCCACGGGAGTCTGCAGAATTCTTGTGGAGGATATTCGACTTCTCAAAGTGTTTAAGCAGGAATTTAAGTCAACATAAAAAAAAAAATTTTATGGAGCTGAGTAACCCCAGCTGGTATGTATATCATATATATAAATATATATATAAAACTTTCTTTATGCCCCATAATATTCCTAAAATGTAGGTATGATAATTAAACTTGTTTTATAGATGAGGAAACTGAAGGTAGAAAACTTAAGTTAGCTTTAATGTTTTTAATTAAAATGATTTTTTCCCAATGTAAGGAATCTAATTAGGGAGAGAGTTGGAATTTAAACTAGGACTGTTTTGAGAGCACAAGAGTTACTCATGGCATAGTGAACCCTTTCTGTAGGCACACACTTTAGTTTTCATTTGCACACAAAGGAGAGAAATTCCTGGAGAAACCCGGAGTGCACTGATCAGTGGGTGTGAGCCACATGATATGAGCCATGTGAGAGGGGGACAGGAAAGGCTGTACCTTCTATCCGTGGTTCACCTGGTAATCCATGTTCAAAACATACTGAATATTCAGTTTATTCTATAAGCACTGGATGAGAAAAGATGTCAGTTCTGCCACTGAGCTTTTCAGAGCCTGTACTCAAATAATTTATCCAGTCCTGCAGATGTCCCTAGGAAAGAGTGTACGGTGTATATGGGGGTCAGAAGAGTGGATGACCGCTTTGGGAAACTGAACAATTCTCAGAGGACAATTTCTTTTTAAAAATAAGTAACAGCTTATTTTTTAAATAAAAATTTCTTTCTCTTTTAAAAAATATTTATTATTATCTTAAGTGTAAGGATGTTTTGTCTGCATGTATGTCTGTGCATATGTGTGTGGTGCCCACAGAGGCCAGGACAAGGTTCTTTGGAAGAAACCCCTGAAAGAAGACAATTTCTTTTGATTGCTAATTTTATTGTATATGTATATGCCTATGGTTGATTTAGGCAAATTTAAACAAAAACAGCCTGAGGTCTTTTGTGCCTGAATTAGAGCCTAGCACTGGTATCTTCTCCATGCTCAGCACCATTCTGAGGCTACAGGCAAATCGACTCACTACAGTGGGATGATTCTTGTATTAATTTGTTGTCTCTGTGACCAAATACCTCACAGAAACACTCCAGGATGGAAGGCTTTTCTTTGGCTCACAGTTTCAGAGGGTTTATTCCTCAGCCAACCGGCTGCATATGTTGGGCCCATTGCAAGAAAGAAGCATGATGCAGTGAGAATGTGTGGAGGAAAGGGAGACTCCTCTCTTCTTGGCCTACAGGAAGCAGGGTGAAATTTTAATACGAAGGGGTAGGGCCAGGTATACCCTTTGAAGGCAACCCTCACTCCTCATGGCCGCCTTCCTCAAGCCAGACCCCATCATTCTACTAGTTCCCAATATTTTGCTAAAGTTTGAATCCATTAATGGAGTGAGCCAGAGCCTCCATGATCTGTCTCTGTAAGTGACCACATGGACACCACCAGGGGTATGCTTTCCTGAACTCCTGGGCATTCTTCATCCCAAGCACAGTGACAATCAAGATTACTGGCAGAACCTCCTTGTGGGCCAACACTGTCATCTGGCCAGTTTAACAGGAAGAGCACACAGTAACATGGGCAACGTGCTGCTGTTGTTAACTGGCAGAACTGAGATTTGAACCCCAGTGATAGTCACTCACCGTGCTCACTTGAATGTACAGAATAGGTCCAAGAACCCCTGTACACATAGGATTTGTGGATGAGAAGTAAATTTTATTTTGACCCAAAGGTACCCTCCTGACCTGAGCTGTAGGACAGGTGGTTTACATTGTGTTGCAAACATTGTATTGCATGTTTTTTGTCTGAATACTTCTGTGGCTGTCTAGAGCAGTGGTTCTCAACCTGTGGGTCATGACCCCTTTGGTGGTCACATATCAGATATTCTACATATCAGATATTAACATTACAACTCATAACCGTAGCAAAATTACAATTATAAAGTAGCAACAACATGATTTTATGGTGTCGGGGGGTGTCACCACAACATGAGGAACTGTGTTAAGGGGTCGCAGTGTTAGGAACCACTGCCCTAGTGTATAGAGGGGAAGATCCTAAGTAGGGTCAAGATGTAACTGGCTTGTTGTAGTTACTCTGTAGCTGGTAGTTTTCTAGGCTGACTCTGGTTTCAGCAATTTCCTGGCACAATGTGAGGACATTTTCTCAAGCTGGCTATTAAAAAGCAGGGAGGTAGATGAAGAAAGAGACAGAAGAGAGAGGCGGGGGTGGGGCTGGGGAGACCACAGAGCTGAAGGCAAAGGACGGGGAATTAAAGCAGCAGGGGAAGTGGTCAGGCCCGAGAGTCTGGACTAGGCACCGTGTTCATATGCCTTTGACATTCTTGGAAGTTGGGCACTCAGCCTACTGGAGGAGCTTGCTGACTACCTGCCACTTCATCAGTGTTCCTGAGAGTCCCCTGTGCCTTACTTGATCATGAACTAATGCCTTCTCATTTCCTTTCCAAATGGCTACCCGAACACATTAGCCCTGGCATTGGTCTGGCTCCTCGGAGTCAAATCCTATGTATTATACAGCAGGATGCTTCTTTAAGGCAGCCATTAAGAAATAGAATTTTTTAAGAGCCATTTAGTTACCTGGAAAAAAAAGTGGCTTTGGGCTTCAGGTATTATAGTTTTCAACAAATACATTATCTTCTTAAATAGAGTTTTATTTGGGGGAACTTTAAAAACACAATCTCAAATTACTCAACAGCAAGAGAATCCATTACAGGGAAGAAAGGGAAGGACAATCATGTTGTCTCAATATCTGGCCCAGTTAGTTTGCCAGATATCGATTTGGTCTGGGATACAGTAGCAGTAAATCTTCCTCATTATGCAAGTCCTGTGTATCTCTTTAGCTTCCCTATCTACACTTTATCTCTGGGTCCAACATTCAGCATTAGCACACAGAATCCACTTTAACACATGCTCTGTCACTGCGAACACATTTATTCCTGAAGCTCGCCCAGCACCATGAGTTTGTTTGGTTTGGCGGGAATTGTCCTAACAATTAAAGCACCCCACTTCCCTCCGCATTCATTCCACGAAGCTACCTGACGTGAAATTGGTCTAGATTGCAAGGCTTTGTGCTTCTACCTTTGGATGCTACATATGTATGCCCCCTACATTTTTGAAATCCTGTGACCTACAAAACAATGCAGAGGAGAGTGATTCTTTCTCCTTATCTAGGGCCTTGCTACTCAAAAAATAGCCACCGACATGCAGTATCTAAAATGTAAGACCTCAGGCCCCACCCTAGATGCCCCTGCCCAGCCTGAATCTGACAGTCCGTGTTAACATCTCAGAGCGGCTGGATGGAGCAGTCGGTACTGAGGGTCGATCAGCGATGTGGAGGGGATGCAGCCAAGTGGAATAGCAGTCTCTCTTCAATGTGTTCATTAAAAAAAAAAAAAAAAAGAATTAAGCTCGGGGTGGGCCTGGAGAAAGTAGTCTTCAAGCAGATTGTCATCGTGAACTGTGATTGTGTTTATTTCTGAGCAGCACGACACGGATAAAGGCATTAAGGAATATGAGGTGCTGAGGCTGCTTTAGGTGCAAGAACAGAATCCAGTCTCGCTTCAGCACCTGATCTGCTGGCTGCGGTCTGTGTCCGTCTCAGTTCCTCCTCATTTTCTTAACTGCCATTGACAACTCAGGGATCAGCAAACAGGATTATCAGTTAATGGTTTTTGGCAAGATGCTTGATATCACCAGTTTGGCTGTTAGTAACGATGACCCAGGAACAATTTTTGTTTCTTTTATATGCCTTCTCCTTCTTGATCATGAGAAAAACGTAATGTGAATATTTTATAAATATTTTGTATATGCTTCATGTGGGGAATGAACTTGGAAATATTCAAGAAAAATAATTAGTTGATAGATTTATCTACATTAATATTCCCAATAGCATCCACCATGCTCTAAGAATGATGACCACACTGACTACATTTTCATGGCTCCAAAGTAGAAGAAGACTACATGACCAACCACAAATATATATATACACACACACATCCAAGTTGTGTGGGTTTTCAGTTCATTTATTATGTGGATTTTCAGTTCATTTATTCTGATTGGCATGTAGACTTCCACTGTGTGAATGTATCTCACTTTGTCCCTTGAACTGTTGATGGCCCATATAGCTATTCTCATTTTTGAATTTTGCAGTCAGTGTTGTTCCAAACCTTCTAGATGGACTTTTGCATGAACATAGACAAGTATTTGTGTTAGATGTCTGATGAGAGTGAAAGTGCTGGGTTCACTATACTTTGCTTTCTTCTGTCCAATCAAAGTGGCCATACCAACTTGCACTCTAGTGTGTGAAAGATCAAGCTTGCCCGTGTTTTTTCCAGAAACTGTTAGTAATAATCTGATATAAAAGTGTAAGTCATTTGGGATAATATATTTTGATCACATAAGTCAATAGACTTAAACATCTAAGGTTCAGGGATGCCTATTATAGGGGGTATAGCTCTTCAAACAATGATTGAGGAAGGCAAAGACAGGACTGATTTGAAAAATCTAAAAGACTTATTTGTTGAGAAATATCTATTGCATGAGGTTTCACTGAATTTGTTATTATTGACAGTTACTTTTAAGTAAACACTTCTTTAAGAGTTTTATCCCACTGTGGCCACATATCCAAATTATTGCGTGGATTTCAGTTCATTTATTCTGGTTGGTATGTAGACTTCCACTATGTGACTGTATCATACTTTGTCCCTTGGACTGTGGATGGGCAATATAGCTGTTATACCTATTTATACAAAGAGAACTATGTGCCTTTTAGAAATGACTTCAGTAATACTGAATATATTTTATTTTTTAACTTATCACCATTATTTATCAGCCAATAGTGAGAGAAACACTGAACAATGAAACACATTGCTGTATAGAAAAGGTTAGTGAGTGGAAAATGCAAGGTAGAAGTAAGACAGAAATGAAGCATGTAAGACATAGACGTTAAGTCGGCAGCACTGAATACATATGTAGCGACCACCAGGAGGCCTTGGATGGCCAGGGAATGTCCTGCTGTT
Organism: Peromyscus maniculatus bairdii; assembly: GCF_049852395.1. Classification (NCBI taxonomy): domain Eukaryota; kingdom Metazoa; phylum Chordata; class Mammalia; order Rodentia; family Cricetidae; genus Peromyscus; species Peromyscus maniculatus. The sequence goes on from NC_134853.1 coordinate 105,755,501, forward strand.
GAGGATAAAAAGTAATCCAACTGGGAATTATTGTTTTAGGAGTCTAGACCATAAACAAATTAGAGTTTTACCCATAATTGGCTCTGACTGTAACAGACAGGTGCAAATTCTTTTGTATAAAGAGAAAATAGCCTTATCTCCTAGACAGCAAATGTTCATCAACTTCAAATTACACCTCAAATGCTGCTGGTGTCTGGACCATTGATGGATGAGCTAGGTCTTTCCAGGTCTAATGCTGAGTAATGCAAATTAGATTCTCCTGAGTTATGCCTAGTGCAGCTGGAGGGCATAAACTACTTGCCAGGGCATATCTTCATGCCAAATTCTTGCCAGTGTTGTTAATAGTATTGGGCCCTGTACATGTGCAAGTATTCTCTGTTTTATTAATGACAATACTATGCTTTTGCCCTTTTTTTTTAACCTTTTAAGTTTTGAATGGTGAATAACTTTGGTTTTCTCCTGACCTCAGAAAACAATTGCTAAAGGGCAAAGTAAGCATGCAGCTTAGCTTCCTGCCATGCAGTGGCAAGTGGAATCCACTCAGCTCAATCTAAGCTATGCTATCCCTCGTGACTTGGTGTGTGATGATGAATAGACAATGTGGAGAAGGGAGAGAAATGCTAGACCATTGATTCTAAACCTTCCCAATGCTGCAACCTTTTGCTACTTCATAACTGTAACTTTGTATTGTTATGAGTCATAATGTAAGTATCTGAGTTTTCTGATGGTCTCAGGAGACCCCTGTGGAAGTGGTCATGACCCACAGGTTGAGAACCACTGTGCTAGAGTATTCCAGCGAGAGAAGGAAGTGGACCTGTGGGCAAGAGTTCCACGTTCCAATCCTAGGACATATGGCTACTTACCCCTGAACCAGAAACATGGCTTTAACTCCTCTCTGGGAGTCATGCAGAGAGACATGTTGGCTAAGGAACCCATGCTAATCACTGGCCACAAGTGAGAAAGTACTGGAAGGAAGGCGGAAAGTTCTGCAATAAGAACATGCAGTGAATGAAGACGGTGCATGAGTGATTGTGCTGTCATGCTATGAAGACGCTAACTTACAAATTCCATAAGGACCATCGATGTTGAAAGAATCCAAGATTTCTATAACTCTCAGAACATTCCTCACAAGTTTCCTTTAACCACATTAATTCAGTCCAACAGATCTTTGCACAGAGTATAGGCTCAGTAGAAAAGACAACCAAATATGGAGTTATAAGAACGAAACAAGTTTTCTCCCCTCATGCTATATTTCATACACCTTATTATGGTTCTGTTGTGGTCTTACAAGGTGGTCTCCCTGTCAAAAAATGTCTGCCTGTCTTATATATAACCCAGGAGTGGAATCTTGGGTACTCTGACTCACCTGGGCATGCTAACCACTAGAGGGCAACATTGGCTATACACTTACATTCTTGTTCTGAAGCTCTTACAGAGGGCAGAGTAGCTATAGAATGGGTCTCTATACAATTAGTTTTTGTTGAACACCCAATGTAGATGGGAACATTGGGTTTTTCGATGTCCATATATATGAATAAGACTTCTTGCTTAAGCTTGAGGATTACATATTGAAAATAAGAGATTATCATAACACGTCCCCTGTGAATCTACTAGGAATTGTTTTTCAAATTGTTCTTGGATATCAGTTAATAGATGATGAAGCATTCTTATGCTGATAACATTATGCATAGATACAAATATGGCACTTGAAAACTGTCCAAGTTATATGTAGAATTATCTGGGAGTCTGTTTGGCATGTGAGTATTGGAGGATAGACTAACCTAATTTTACTTTGTTTTAAGAGCATTTCATAAATTTTTATTACAAAAGGTCAATGATTTTTTTCCTATTATAAAAAAATCATCTCTAGCCCCTTACTAAAACAATTTTTATTAGGGGTAAGAAGTTGAAAGCAGGCTTTTGTTGAGTTATTTATTATTCATCTATAGGATTAAAATTATTTTTAACTCACATGAAACTAAGATCAACTGACTGCTTGGTATATTAAATAAGTGTTGAAATCATTCAGGAACTTACAAAAGAACTGATAATTTTATTGACTGACTTCTTCCATTTGTATAAAAAGGTATGTCATAAATATCAGCTATTACTTATTTTACATTTTCTAGAGTCTGGAAAATTCCATCAAACGCTCTTTTTTTTAAACAAACAGCAGGCACAGTCTTGGCATATTAATGTGACATCAGAAAATCCAAGCATTTATACTACGATGCCATTTGTTTTATGTGTTCTTTAAGCATCAAAGATAAAACAAGATGGAGGTGCCGTTACAACTGACGGTTTTTCAGTCCGTGTTGATTAAATTAAAGCTCAGTTTGGAGAATAGGAAATGAAGAAACTAGACTACATCAGATAAAAAAGTCTCAAAATTAAGGGCATTAAGTTGTGACATGTGGACCAAAGCCAGATTATGCAGACGCTACCATCAATTCACTTGCTGTCATGTTTGTGGTGTGGCAACTGACTCCAGAGACAGGATGTTTGGAAGCAGAACATCCTAGCATGGCACTTTTTTGTTTACTCCACAAATGATTATCAGTCATAATGATGCAGCAACACTGATTGTCACACAAGGAACTATTAAAACAGAAATCAAGGGAGACCAAAGCATCAAGGTTTTATTTCTTTTCTTTCTTTCTTTTTTTTTTTTTGAAAAACAACACACAAATTACTTAAACTTTTCCCTCCAGTTTCCTAGATTTTTTTTCCTCAAAGGAAAAGAAACTCTCCCTCCACTTCAAACAAAAGCTGCATGCTTTTAAAATATATTTAGAATTTTATTTATGACACACATACCTTAGGTAGCTCAAGAGACCAGAATTCCATCAAGTAAAGAGATAAACATACATTACATGACTTCTTTATTTAATTATGAAATACAAAGCCCATTAGCAGAATGGCCTGTTGGCCTGGAGAGAGGATGCTGGCCTGCCATGTGGTGGACCTGCAGTTTTCTCTCCTGCTCTAGCTTGCCAAGCTGGCAGGCTCTTGGAGAGCAGTCAGTGTACACAGAGTCAACCTCAAGGAGGAACTGGAGAGGGATACTGAAGTCTGATGCTTCATTGTCATCACATCAGAAATATACACCTATAGAAACCCGGCAAAATATACATATATGGGCACTTCAGAAATGCTTTATTTATAGTTTGAATTTGAATCAAATATCTTTGAGGGGAAAATGTATGAAATTATAAACCTGAAATTCAGTCTGTGTGCTGCTACCACTTGTGTGCTAGGGTAGAAATCATATTAAATCACTTCAAATGCCTGTGTATGGTGGTGATTACTAGCCTGGCATAGCCATAGGAAGTTCCTATAGATCAGCTAATTGGATGTTGGTGAACATTTCCACACACAGCAGAAAGCAGAAGTCCCTGTGCCAGGGTCCACAGTTGGTGTGGGGCCTTCCCAGAAATTACTATCAAAATCAGGCCTGATTAGCAGAATGCACAGTAGGAGTTTCTACCTACTACTCACAAGTATCTTGGACCTCCAAAATCTTGAAAGGAAATGAACTTCTGAAAATCTAAAATGAATGTAAGTCATCTTGATTATCCCTCTATTAAATGATTGATATGAATCATTTTAATGTACTGTTCTTTCAGGCTTGCATGATCATGCTGATTTCACTGTTAGCAGGTTATTCCTGGGCTCACACCTATCCATCCTCCTAGGGAAAGGTTAAAGGCACAGTAATGCTTTTTCTAGAGTGTCATACTTCTCATGTTGAAAATGAAGAGGTGCTTTAGAGTTAGGAAAGGTTATGTGGTCAAGCAGTGAGAGGAACAGAGTCCAATCTTGTTCCTCTGAAGCAAAAACTTATTACTCATTTTAAATAATAAGATGTTATTTACTTATGCAATTTTCTAGAAATACAGATTTGCAAAAGTTAACTTTGTTACACAAACTTCAATTCCCTCAATCCTATTCCAAAATGGGAAACAATTTGTAGCATATAGATAACTTAGAGCTATTTTGGATGTTATTTGTTCAGTTAGTATTTATGAAGTATAGGCCTTGTGTCTGGTCCTGTTCGAGACCGAGAGATAGACAAAGATGTCAAGCTGCTATCACATGCTGTCACTGTAGAGTGGCAGTCCTGTACAGGATGTGGAGATAAACAGGCGATTGTGTTGCTACAAACTAGAGTGACATCAGAGAAAGGAAGCGGGGAAATTACAGAAGGGGCATTTGAGGAAAGGAAGTGTGTAGCAAGGCTGAGATTTGGTGCAGGCGAGTGAGTCAATCAGTGCTGTGGTTTTTGCGGTGGCTGAGTTTCATTACGGGAGATCACATATGTTGCTTACTTAAGTAACATATGTGATTTAGCAAATCTTATTTTGGAATCTTTATGTAAACGTCTATCTACTTCATTCAATCATTGGTTGTCAGACAGTTGTTTTCTTATAAAATTCTCCCCACACAGAATCCCAATTCTAATCACTGGCAATAGTTCCCATCACAGTATCATGTTACCTATCAAAGATCCTGATCATTCAAACCCACATCCAAATCACACCTGTAAACTGAGTCAGATAAGAACAGAATCATTCCTTTTCTTGGGCATGTCTCATATTCCTAGAATAGACTCCGGGCACTGTTGTGGAATATTACATATAACCATGTAAAGATGGATTACTTTTTTTATGTTGCAGAAGTATTACTTTAATTATGTAAATGTGTGTTGCATTTATTTATGCTGCATTTGTTTAACAAAGTAAAGATGTGTTACCTTGCCTGCCTAAAGCACCAGATTGGTCTAAAAAAAAGCCAAATGACAATAGCTAGGCAGTAGAGGGATAGGCAGGGCTGGCAGGCAGAGAGAATAAGTAGGAGGAGAAGTCTAGGCTCAGGGGAGAAAGAGGGAAGAGAGAACAAGGGAGAAAGAGAGTGAGATGCCTGAGGCCAGGCAGCCACCAGCCAGCCAGACACAGAGTAGGACATACAGAATGAAAGAAATGTAAAAATCCCCTAGGGAAAATGCAGATGAAGAGAAACAGGTTAATTTAGTTTAGAAGAGCTGGCAGGGCAAGCATAAGATAAGGCTGAGCATTCATAACTAATATTAAGTCTCCATGTCTGTATTTGGGAGCTGGTTGGTGGCTCCAAAGAAAGCCTGCTACAAGGCACACAGAGGAAATAACATGTATTAGCATGTATTCTTTTATGTTGTCTAGAATATTTTTTCTTTTTTCCTTTTTAAAACTGGGACCCACCAAAAAATATACAAATGAGTTCTAGATCCAGTGTATACACTTAACATGTGCACTCATGTTCTTTACAAATGAATCTAGAGCCAGTGTATACACTTAACATGTGCTCTCATGTTCTTTACAAATGAGGAGCTCTAGATCTAATGTATACACTTAACATGTGCACTCATGTTCTTTACAAATGAGATCTAGAGCCATTGTATACACTTAACATGTGCACTCATGTTCTTTACAAATGAGGTCTAGAGCCAGTGTATACACTTAATATGTGCTCTTGTATTCTTTACAGATGAGGAGCTCTAGATTTAGTATATACACTTAACATGTGTTCTTGTGCTCTTTAGAAATGAGTTCTAGAGCCAGTGTATACACTTAACATGTACTCTCATGTTCTTTACAAATGAGTTCTAGAGCCAGTGTATACACTTAACATGTATACTCATGTTCTTTACAAATGAGTTCTAGAGCCAGTGTATACACTTAACATGTGCTCTCATGTTCTTTTTTAAGTTTAGTTGTGACCTATCAAATTGATTTTATGATGCTCAGTTGATTTCGTATGGGTTTCAATGTACAGTTTGAAAAATACTTCCATGGTATTTATAGTGCAGTGCTGGACACAAATTTAGGGGTCAATTAAAAAAATAATAAAGCCATTTGATAATTGATTGTTTAAGCAGACTGTTGGAATTTCAGCTACATAGGAGGAAAGGCCTTTGAACTCAGAACGTAAATTGCTAGACAAAGGAAGATAGGAGAATTAAAGAGAGCAGGACATCCTCCTTAGGACTGTGGTTTTTATTTGTCTAAGATCTTACTCTTCATGCTTTTAGCATAGAGGGGGACAAGGAGCAAGTGGTGGCAGGAAGTGAAACAGTTGCCATGTTTCCTGCACCCGGTCTCCAAGGCTTCTTGGCTTGAAGTGTGTTGGTGAGAACAGAGTCAAATGTAAAGGACTTGGGCATCGCACATTGTTCTGGATTCGCACATCTGCTGGGTTCGATGAGTTTATGAACTATGGGAATATAAAGGAGAACGCTGAGTTCTGGAGCAGGTGGGTGGGGGGCCCTGGCTGAAGAATGGTGGGTGACCTGGAAAGGTGGCACAGAGTAAGTGAAAAAGGTAAGGAAAGGTCTTGGGTGTTTCGGGTGAAGGAAGGGAGGCAGGAGAGAACAGTGATAGAAAAACCTCCTTAAGGGAGAGTGACTGGAGGACTGGATGCCATGACTGAGAAAGCAGGAGCCAAAGGAGCAAACAAGCATGGAAGGCAATGCCTTCCTTAATGAGATGACTTGCAGTGATGGAACAAAGACCTTAGAAAGGGCAGGACTCCAAAGTTTGGGAGGAGATGGTCCACTGGACCTTAGATATGACAGTTGGGGTGTTTAAAGTCAACTGTTTGGAGGAAAATTCACATAATCAGTGGAAGATGGAATACAGTGTAAGTTATTGAATGTTATAAAATTGCATATGCCGTCTCACAGAATTTCTTATGCAACAGATTTAAGTTGGCTAGAATAAGACTTTTTGTCACAGGTATTAAAAATTGGCTCCAGGAATGCAGATATCAGTCATGATGAATGGCAGTCTATCAGCTACAGGCAGTTTCTGACTGTCCGGCAGCTACAGAGGGTAGCCTCGTTTAGCCACGTTATTAATGAGCTAGAAGAGGGATTTAGCAGGTGATACAGAAGAAGGATTAGAAGAATAACGCTAATGGAAGGATGAGAATACTTCAGATTTATATTCAAAAGACGACTATATTCATGCACAATTAATAAAAACAGTCAGTGCCCATAAGGGAGAGTCAGGAAAGAGCCACAGACAAAAGAGGTGCAAAGTATAGATAGGCATAATTTACCTCACAAAAATATAACAGAACTTAATGAATAAGTGATTCTTCTAAAATAGTATTATAATAATCTAGTAGACCCCTGTGCCCCACCACCCCTGGAAGTCATCATCTAGGTAACACAGAACACAAGGAATTAGTGAGAAATGCAGAGTAACAACTGAACAACAACAACAAAAATCTAGTCAGCAAGTCTGGTCAGTAACTTCCATGTCTTTGAAAATTCTTCTAAAAGGCCGCATTTTATACCCCAATTGTGAAGCTCTTAAACTAAACCGAAATAAGAAAATAAACTTGAATTTTGAAAGCCACAGCTTTGCCCTTTCCTCATCTGCTAAAAAGCAGGGGCTAGGTGAATATGTACGAGGAAAATCAGTTTCAGATGTACGCTAAAGAAACCTGCCTCGCTTAAGTTAATCTCGGGGTCTAATAACCTTTTCTCATTTCAGCACTCCTGCTCTTGTTATGCATATTTCTTTATGGTTATAAATTATTGTTTATTATAAAAAATTGCAAAATAAAAGGCACAAATAAGCAATTTCAATTATTCATAATATCGTCATTTAGAAACCACCCAGAGTTAACCTTTTAGTGTTTATTTATCCAATCTATTTTCTGTATTCATAGAAACGAAATAAGATTGGGAGCTCACTTCAAATATTGTTTTGTAAGCTTCTTTTTAATTTAATAACAAATGATGAAAAATCCCATGCTATTAAATTGTCTCCTATAACGTGATAGTAATAGCTGCATGGTGCTCTATCACAAGAAATGTCATATTTTATTTAGTAGCACTTTATTTTGTGTATGAGTTGTTATAATTTTAGCTGTTCTAAATAACAACAATAAACATATCTTCACATAAGCCTTTGTTTGCACAATCTGTTACAATCTGGGTGATTCCTAGACATGGAAGTGCTGGATTGAAGCATCGTGAATATGTGCTTAGAATATTCCTTCTATAAAATTTACACCAGAGCATGAAGCTCCTGTTGAGCATTTCTGTTGGCTGCATGGCTGCTCATCCAGGGTAGTTTACACACAGGAAGCAAAACAATAGCACCCTAGGTGAGTTTAGTATTCACCCCTTTCCAAGTACTTCTAGTTTAAAAAAATGTTTATAATGGCTAATCCCTGAAGGCCATTTAATATTTTCACAGGAAAGAACAATGTTTAATAAGAGAAGCTTCATATTTGACATGCCAAAACAACCTATACATCTAATCCAGAGCTCTATCAAACTAGAGAAGAATGAGTCTCAGGAATGTCAAATCATGCTAAAGAAATCGAGTTGATAGGTCAGACCATCAGTGTGCATGTGGCAAGGGTGGAGGTCACATGGGACAGAGAAACAAGCAGAAGGTGGGAAACTACACAAAACCACAGTAGGAATCTAAACATTTAGGCTTGGGTCTTGATCTGGCTCCTTGCTGACATAAAATTAACTCTTGCACATCCCCAACACAGGAATTCACTTCTCAAATAAAAAGACCTGAAGCAAGAAATAAAACTTGTTTGCCTTTCTGATGAAAATACCACCCAATATAACATTTCAATTTATTCAGGCAAGGATGGGCAAAGGTTTAGGAAAGGGGTCAGATATTAGGTCTTAGTAGGGTTTAGTTTGAGGATATAGTACTAACAGAGCCTGCCCAGGTATCCTCTATATCCTCTTTTACAACCTTCCTCCAGCTTCTATCTGAAAGAAACCACCTGGTAGTTAAATTTAACTAAAGGCTGCTTTGCAAAAGGCACAGGATTAGCTGCTGAGATATGGTAGTGTCTAGTCTCAAGTTTCTCATGAGTTATTTCTCTAACCTCAGGCAAATCATGGTCTCTTCTGGGCCAGGATTATGATTGGGGATTTTGGAAATTGGCCTTGCTTTTTCCAAGGGAGTGTGAAAAGAGGAGAGAAGAAGAAAAAAAAAGGAAGAGGGAGGAGAAGAGAAGAAAGATGGGGAGAAGACATGGGAGGAAGAAGAGGAAGAAAAAATGAAAAATGAGTAGGCATTTACTCCCTCAATTTAAAGCTCCTACCCATATATTTTTCTTAATTCTGTTTTCCATTTTATAGCTGGTCAGGTCAGCAGCAGAAAAGTACATATGAGCAAATAGTAAATGGTCCTCATTTGCAATACTTGGAAACAGCTGAATTTTTCAGTTTTGAGAACATATGTGTTCATGGTAGTGATTTTATATTATACACACACAGGCATATCCTTAAATAGAACTGTTCTCAGTTGACTTGTTATTAAAATATATCAATATTTATGGTACTTTGAGAAGAATATCATGACTTCCAGGTGTTGCCCACGTGAGTAAGTTTGGGAACCACTGTTCGTATGTGTTTGTGGTTGTGACTTCATATTGTATAATATAATAAAGCTATATTTCTGGCAAATTGTTCCCAATTCAGATGAAATTAAATAGATCAGCATTTCATGATATATTACACAGAATGCTGTGCCCCACCAGGTGCTCTCCATCTGGCCAAGTCTGAAGATGAGATGCTCTGCAAGGCCTCTCGCTCTTTCTGGAATTCCTCATCTGTGGAAGCATCTTGAAGGTGTTCCTTGTGTTCACCAACTGACAGTGGCTTTGGTAGGTATGGAGTGCCACCCCTCCCTAAATCCACCGACTTCCACATGTGAGTGAGATCCAGATTCTTTACAGAGTTTCCGCTGCCCCCTGAAGGGCTCAGAGAGCCAGGGTTGCCATCAGCATGTGACCTCCCAACTTTGCTTTACTGTGAAGGCTGTAGAAGGGGGAAGCACACACGGGCGTCCCCTGCAGAGCCAGCTAGCAGGGTTGTGTGGGTAAGTCTCCTCTCTGGAAACTTCAAGCTCTGCTGCTGAGAACCAGAGAACATGGCTAAGAGGAGAAGGAAAGAATGTATACAGAGGTGAGCTGTGTCCCTAGCTGCAAGTCTATGGCTCGGGCGGCAAGAGTTTGGGTTCACTCCAGCAGCCAGAGCCTGAATTTGACCCTTGGTACCGCGGAAGCGTTTTGACAGCTTCACTCGGTGGTGTCTCCAACATCATGAATTTATGCCTGTGCTATCTATTCACTTAATAACCTTTTTCTTAAACTTATTATACTTACCATTTCCATATAATACACTCCACCATCTATTCTCAATGAGAGAGAGAAAGGAGAAACAGAAAGAAGCAGAGGAAGAGGAGGAGTGCTTAGCTAGCACGCAGAAAAAAAAAAGTTTGCCGACTAAATTGCGCCACGATGCCTTCTTATCATAGAAGTTTTCTTTCTCAGGTGTTGAAAGTACTTGTCTAGATGTCCGCCAGCCCTATGCTACTTTTCCCCACTATTTCCCATCCCATGTAAGAAAGGAGCCCTTAAGGCTTTTTGTCCATGGCTGATGAATGTTCCTACTGTGTCATCGCCCAATAAATCCACTTGGTCTTGGAGCAGCTTTGTCCAGTGCAAAATCTCTTGAATTTTTCAGCCTGGGACCTCCTAGGTTTAGTTTCAGGGAGAGAGGAATGTGACAAAAAGCTTGCATGCACTGAGCTGGGGATGGGGTTGGCCAGGCTAGTTGCTTCATGCATACCTTATAGATACTTGGCACTGCTCCACAGGGCAAGGGGGAGCAGAGGTAGCAGAAGCCAAAAGACTCCAGGCTGTACCTTGATTCCAAAGATATCCAAAGAAGGGAGGTGGGCAGCTTAGACTCAACAAAACTACTTCTTAGAAAAAACACTTTGGGACTGGCACAGCGTGTGAAGGGTACCTGCTGCCATGCCCTGAGTGGGATCTTCAGCATCCCAATGGTGGAAGGAGACAACTGACTCCTACAAGTTGTCCCCTGACCTCTGCATGCACTTAGTGGCATTTATTTGCATAAATAAAATTTTATTTTAAAGGTAATTTTATCTTGTAAACAAAACCAGTTAAGTCGATATTGCTGTCCAGATATCAAAGTAAAATTATATATATATATATATTAATATACATACATATATATTGTTAAAATCTTACTAGATACTATAATTGTCTATGGAGGGTAGACCTGAGGCTTGCTCTAAAAAGTAAAATTTGTTTATAGGAGTTATGTGTTAAATCATATTAATACCAAATGAAGACTACCTCTATTATTGAAGCAGAAGAGTAAAGAGAGTTAATTAACACTGGGTCTGTGGGCTGTCTAAGACCATGCGACAGTGTAGCTTATACTCTAGAGAAGACGCAAGTAAATCCTGTCCTTCACCGGTACAAGCCCCCTCCCGTCTCTACTGCTCCTTCTCTCACTGTTTGTGTTAACGGTCTTTGACAATTGAATCCAGGGCCTTACGAATCTTAGGAAAGAGCTTTACCACTAACAGCCACATTCCTGCCATGTTTCCTGTTTTCATCTGCAACAGGTGATGATCAATTGACCAGTAAAAGCCAAACAAGAGGAATAAGCAGAGATGAGAGGATTCACAGGGCTAAGTGAAAACTTTGAAAACAAAGTCCTTATTATGGGGCACTATTGTATCAGTTTTCTTGGCTCCCATCATATTCCCATTCATACATTGGTAGCTGAAGATCCGTCCCATCCACCTGTGAAGCCCCACGAGTCTTGATAGCATTTTTGTTTTAGGGTCTTGTATAAGGTATGAGCCACTCTGAACTCTTCTCTGGACTGTCTGGGGTGTTCGCCTAGAAGCTCGCTGAGATTGTTGGCAGTTTCCAGTTCATTGTGATTGAGGAACTACTGAACTGGGTTGTCCCTAAGAGCCGTTCACAAGTTCTCACCTGTCTCCAAAGCCAACAGTGGCAAACTGAACCCTGAGACTTAAGTTTCTCTGATTGCTCCTGCTGATCACATGGAGCCTCTCGGTGGTTAAAAGCCCTTCCTTCGATCCCACGGGACCTGTTTGGTTCCCAGCACCCTCCTCGGACATCTCTCAGCCACCTAAAATTCCATCTCCGGGCATTCCACACCCTCTCCGGCACCCATACCCACATATGCATACACACAAATGAGCATGCACACACACACACATACACACACACACACACACACACACACACACACACACATATATAAATAAATCTTTTTTCAAGAATTCAATCTTTAAAGGGATCTTGTGATTAGATCAGTATTTTGTATCTACACAATAGGCGTAGATTAGAGTTTGATTGAATAGCCTGGGACAGGAAATGTTAGTGGGCCAACTTTAGAGTTCTGCCAACTACCGCTGTCCTCCAGGATCAAGCTTGATTGCCCAGAAGTGCAATGGAGAGAGACCCTTGAGAAATTCCAGCAGTGACTCTGGGCAGAATTAAAGTGGACTTTAAACCAAAGCCTGTCTGCTCATGGATAATGTTACACCAAGGCTCCAGAGTAAATCACAACCATAACAAAGACAGAGGGTTAACTTTCTATTTATTTTCATGCAAACACGAGCTGCTTCCTAGTAATCCATGAGTGAATTTCACTTAAAAACAACAATTTGACAAAGTAGATAGCTAAACCTGCATATGCTGAGACTCCCCTAAATGTGGACAGAGGTTTTCTTTTGTTTGAGTTTGTTGTTAGCCCTTAAACTGAAGACAGTTGTCATAATCAACTTCATTGTCTCACCCTTAAAATCTGTGTGCTGCAAACAGAGATATTTACAAACACGAACTGCATACACCCATGCATGCCCTCATCTGATTCTGCTTAAAAGCTGGACTATTCAACAGCCAGCTTTATTATTTGGACTTCAGTCACGGCAGGAATGCAGATAAGTTCAAAGATACAACAGAACTCTGAAGCCAAAATACACTAAATCCATCCTACTGAAAGGAGGCAGTTGTGTCCCGCGGAGATGATGGAGTTCAGACCAGGCTGCAGCTCCTCCCTGCTCTGCAGTGCAGGGCTTCTATCTGGTGCTCCCGGAGCTGGGAATTTACTGCAAACACTGCCCTGGGGAACAGTGCTAGCAGCTGAGAAACTGCAGAAGCAGGCTGCTTCCCAGCGACTTCCAGATACCATCAGAAGGCAAGAAAATAATTAAAATCCTAATTAAGTAGTTTCTCATCTGGCTCATTTGAAGACACTCCAAAACGGTCAGATTTAAGGCCTGGTAAAAACAGCTGAAGCATTCGATTCGCAGGTTAGTTAAAATCTTGGTTAAGTCAGGTTCACACAAGGAATGTAAAGGAGACACCCGGGTTGATAACTGGGTAATTCAAATGCAAATAATTTTGCTGGTGGTATTTGTATATTTTATGAAAGCTTATTTTTTAAGTTACTTAGTTTTATTTTATAAGTACAGATTCCTCTTTGTTCTCACATAATATTGTATAAGCAATAGTTTCCTTTTTTTTTTTTTTAATAAATAATACAGCGCTATGGGAGAAAGGCTGACAAAAACTCCAAGAACACAATGAGATTTTATTTCATTGGGGCAAAGTTTCATGTAGCTCAAGGTAGCCCAAATCTCACAGTAACTGTGTAAAAGCGTGTTACCTTTGTTGATGCTGCATTTGTTTAATGATGCCAGGATATGTGTTTAATTACGTGAAGATGTGCTGCATCTGTTTGGCTCTGCCTGCCTAAGCACCTGATGGGTTAAAAGCTGACGGCCAATAGGTAGGCAGAGAAAGGATGGGTGTGTCTGTCAGGCAGAGAGAATCAATAGGAGACATCTGGGCTGAAGAGAGAAGAGCAAGAAAGACTAACAAGAAGAGCGAGAGGAGAGGAGGGGAGGGGAGGGGAGGGGAGGGGAGGGGAGGGGAGGGGAGGGGAGGGGAGGGGAGAGGAGAGGAGAGGAGAGGAGAGGAGAGGAGAGGAGAGGAGAGGAGAGGAGAGGAGAGGAGAGGAGAGGAGAGGAGAGGAGGGGAGGATTACAGTAGCAATGAACTAATACCTGTTCTTTTTCTTCCCTACAGCAATAGTGAAAACAAGGATTTGTACTGCACGTATTTACACAAATCAATTAGTAATAGTTATTCCACATGAACACAGGTGTGAGGATACTTCCTGATGGGCTGATTTGTATTTTCATGATTTCTGTAGTTTGAGAGACTCTGATCTCTGTCGTTCCCTCTTGCTGAAAAGACTCTTGTCATGAGATGATTTCTGTGTTTAGTCCCAGTTCTAGGAGCTAACAGGATAGGGGCTTGGAGGCTAAAGAACAGAGCATTCCAGGCTAACAATAAGAAGTCTTTAATAAGTTGCAGAGTTGACACAATAACTTTGCTTTTGGAACTTGAACATAGACCCTTCTCTTTACCTGTCATCTTTCCTATTTCTTGTAATAATTTTTCTCTTAAATAATAATTTTTAATATTTGAAAAAATAAAAATCAGTAAAATGGGAAGAAATGCCACCTATGTTTCCATGTCTTATTGTAACTGTATAAACATCTTCAACGCAACTTTATGAGTGCTTCTTGCTGGTACATACTACATATGTAATTCATGCCAAAGTCCTTGTTGTCCCCTGTAAAAAAGGAATCATAAGTACTCTGCGTAGTATTCTACATCTTTTTCCCACTTGCTAATGCATATTGTACCTTGCATGTTAACAACCACACCACTACACTATTACTTTCAATGAGCTTTTTCTGTTCCACTGAATAGTAGTAATATACTTTATTTAACTCGTGTTGAATATATAGACTGCTTCAGCAATGGTACAGTGGAGTCTGTATACTTTCTGAACTGTTCTTTAGGTTACATTCCTAAAAATATATTCCCAGATCAAATTTTGTATACTTTAAAATGCTTTGTTTTAAGCATTACACAAAAATATGGGCTAGTTCTTTAAAAAATTAAATTGGGCCAGGAGGTGGTGGTGTATGCCTTTAATCTCAGCACTCGGGAGGCAGAGCCAGGTGGATCTCTGTGAGTTTGAGGCCAGCCTGGTCTACAGAGCGAGATCCAGGACAGGCACCAAAATTACACTAAGAAACCCTGTCTTGAAAACAAACAAAAATTAAATTGGCAATATACATATCCAAATGTATATCTGCAAATACATATATTCTAATGTCTATTTTTCTAGTCCCACTCCCTGTGTAAAATATGGCTGGACTGAAATTTTGCAGTTTTTCCTTGGACCAGTATTTAGACACCATGTTGCTACACCTTAGGATCTGTATTCTAAAGGGCTCTTGATGGGGCTAGGGATGTAGCTCAGTTGGCAGAGTGCTGGACTAGCATGCACAAGGCCCTGGGTTTGAGTCCCAGATACCACATAAACCAAGTGTGGTGATTTATATGGTGATCCCAGGTTTCGAGAAGCAGAGGCAGAAGGATCAGTAGGTTAAGGACATCCTTGACTACACATTAAGTTGGAGACCAGTCTGGACTACATGAAGTCTGGCCTTTGAAAGAGGGGGGGAAAGAAAAGGCTCTTGACACACATTGCCAGCTGTGTTCCTCAAGGTCAGCTGTGTTCCTCAAGGTCAGATGTGTGCTCCTTTTGTCTTTGCACTGTTTTCTCCCAGTCTCGTCAACATCACATATCATCGTTATGAAAGTTTAATCAAATTGATAATGACAAATTGCAAGTCCATTTTCTCAATGTATTATTAATTCAGGGTTGGTGATGGTAAATGTTTTTAAATGATGATTGGTTTAGTTCATTCAGGTTTTTTATTTTTTAATTTTATCGATCTATTTCTTGATAATTACACACATCTACACTGTACTTAAGAGTTTTTTTTTTTAAATATGTTTTGCATACCTTTTTAAATCGAGTCATGTTCCAGAAAGTAGCTAGTTGTTCAGGAAAACATGCTACTTCCTTCCCACGTGCAGAAGTCAACTTTTCAGCCTGCTGTACAGTGACATGTGGCTGCAAGGCCAAGCTCTGGTCACAAGTCTGTACATGGTACAAATAAAATTTGAGGGGGTTTGCCATCCTGTCTGGAGACTGTGGCAGAGAATTCATTCCCTTGCCTTTTTAGATTGTTGACAAAATTTTGTTCCCTGTAGTTGGAGGGCTGACGTACTGGTTTTTATAAGCTTGCAAGGGAGGACCATTCCTAGGAACTAAAAGTCACCTTCAATGGCTGTATTTTGTAGTGGGTAGCCATTCCAGCTTTGGTCTGGAAGTTCCAACCCCCAATGAGGCTTCGGTAACTATCACGCCTACAAGACGGGGCCAAGGGAGGGCCCTGAAGACCCGAGATCAGGATGCGCCTATCTCTCTTGCTGCTGGGAGTCCGGATGCTAGAGGTGGACCAAGGAGAGTTCTCCAGAGAACACTGCCTGACTGCACTGCGTCTTTTCCAGAACCTGCTACCTACCTATCCCTTCATTTGTAAGTTACCCACTAAATAAATCTCCCTTTTAACTATGTGGAGTGGCCTTAATAATTTCACCAATAGTATGTCTTCTCATGTCAGAATCTGACTCACAGTTCTGCCTTTCTCTTCTACCGTAAGAGCCCACACTGTCTGCACTGGGCTCACATGGCTGAACCAGGAGTAATCTTCCTATTTTAGTGTCAACCAGGACTGGGACTGCATCCAGGCTGGCAGAGTGCTTCTCTGGCATGTTCAGGCTCTGGGTTTGTTTCCTAGCATCACACAAAGGAATGGACACAGTGATACATCTCTGTAATCCCAGCACTGGGTTGGGTGGGGTGGAGGCAGGAGGATCAGAACTTCTGTGTTATCCTCTGCTACATAGTGAGTTTGAGGCCAGCCTGGACTACAAGAAACCTTGTCTTAAAACAAAACAACAAACAAAAACACCAACTTATAAGTAACCTTAATTCTGTCTGCAACTTGAATTTCCTTTTGCCATGCAAAGTAACTTATTCATGTGTTACATGAAGTCAAATTTCCACTGACCACACTCTCTTCATCACCCACTCTGGAATCTGAATCTTTGCATGAGATTGTACTTGTACTGTCCATTTAGACCAGTGGTGCTTAAAATATTATGTAGGCAAGGCTCTGCTGATGCTCATGAGTAAAAATTGTATTCACTAATCTGACTAAGCAATTCCAAAACATGCCATTGACCTTTAGCATACTCCCATTTTCTCTTTTTTTTTTCCTGTGTGTTCTTGTCTACACTTACCTCATTCTTCTTAACACTGCCTTCATGTTCCTTCTAAGAAGCCTTCTGTGGAGGTGGAAAATATAACCACCCCCAGCTGAAAGGGAAGGCAGTTGTGGAATTGGCACAGGATTCCCAAAGAGAAGCCTCGTGAATAGACACCACTGTAAGGACTGCACAGCTAATTCTGTAGAGACATCTTCATCACAGAACCATGTGAGTCTGCCTTTCTTTTATTGGGATGAAACACATGTAGACTAGAGCTCAGCAATTTCACCCGTGTAAAGGACAGAATTCAGTGATACTGTTGCATTCAAACTTGTTGCTGCCCTCACCACTATTGATCCCTAAAAAATTGTCACTCCCCATTAGCCATCCCAGCCTCACTTTCTTTAGAAAGCGTTTGAATTATTTTCAATCTTCAATAATCTTTGATATTTAAACATTCATCCCTCTGTAAAAATCACTGTCATTTTGTTATTAATTCAAAATAGGCTATCACCAATAATTAAGTCTAGTAATTAAAATAAACAATAGCTGGTCATTTCATCAATAAAAGTATTGAAATAATAAAATTTTGTGTTTTTAAACAACAATTTTCAGATACTTTTGTTGTCCCTGAGGTGGTTTTCTAGGTTAATATTCTTAAGTGGAAACAAAATGTCCTTGGGGAAAATATTGTTAAAAAAATATTTTACATTTTTCTAAATGAAAACAACAGCAACAACAACAACTAGCAAACAGCTAGCATAAATAAGACTTTTAGGCTATTCCAAGACAAATGTCCAGGATACATTTGTGAAGTATCATTTGGAAGCAAATATGGGAGACTAGCACCATAATATGAAAAGTGAGTGACAGAAACCTCAAGATAACCTCATTTGCTTAAGAATGAGCCTCAATAAAAACATGTTCTTATATGACATTTAATGAGGTTAAGTTATAAAATTGCTATAGCAACCTCATTAAAAACTGTGTTCTCTTGTGGAGGACTCATGACTTTCTCAAAAAAGATCTTTGTGGAATGATAAGAAATGAAAATTACATAATATCACTATAATAATGTTCTGCAAGGGCCAGGCGTAGTGGCACTGACCTCTAATCCCAGCACTCGGGAGGCAGAGGCAGGCGGGTCCCTGTGAGTTTGAAGCCAGCTTGATTTATAGAGCGAGATCCAGAACATCTAGGGCTACACAAGGAAATGTCTTGAAAAACAGGCAAACAAAAAAATGTTCTGCAAATACTAGTGTAAAACTCGGAGTAGAATGATTGTGTTAATTGTAAATAATTGGTACTAGAAATTCTGGACTGCCTTAGCAATTTTTGAATGAAGTATTAAGATCTTCTCTTATTCATCCTTTCTGAGATATAGGACTGAAGATGGTTTTTTCTTTTCTTTTTTTTTCCCACATGTGTGCGAACCCCTTACTGTGTCTTTGGATTACTTGCATTTTGAAGGCTGAGGACCTCTATGATTTTTCCCCTATGGAGTTGGATATTATTGCTTTTATTTTGAAACTCCCTGAAAGCAAATCTAACTTAGATTTCACGTCAGGGAAAAACTTAATACAACTACTTTTTAAACAAACAAACAAACAAACAAACAAAAAACTTTTCTCTTTGTGAACCTAGAATGGATCTGAAAGTTAAAAGCCTATAAATAGTGTAATTTTGTGAGTTTTATGATATAAAGACTTTTTCCCCTTGGGATTCCCTTTTAAAATGTCAATTGTTAAACTTAACACTTAATTTATATGGGTGTTTTTGCATATTATTCATTGACTTGCCAAGACAATTATTTTTTAAAGTAATCTTTGCATCGTTTTTGGAAGTCATTATAATCTAGTTCAAATCAGGTAGGATCCAAAAAGTTTTAAGCATTGTTTTTCATACTACAATTCTGTTTGTCCACATGAAAAACATTAATTGTGACTTTTTGAGGAAGTCTATATGGAAGTAATCACAATATGATAATTTTAAAGAGAGTGTGATTCCTAGATTGCATCTTAACCAATATTTCTAAATAATGAAATCACAATATTTGATTCAACAATTTGCCAAATTTACTGCAGTGAAAAGGAAGCAGTCTCAAGGGAGTCCAGGAGGGAAACGTGTCTCCCTTCTCAAACATTAACTTTGATCTAATATACTTAATGTGATAAGAATAAAATTTTTGCACTGCCTGATACTCTGGAGTCATAGTTCCATTTAATTTGCTTTAATAAAGGGAGCTTTAGCTTTAGTTTATCTGCTAATGATTCTTGAACAAGATATTAGTTGGTTCATTTGAAGAATCTAATGAAAGGCTATGGGTAAGGAATGGAAGGGAGGGGGTCTTCCCTTTTTTTAAAATTTTTATGTGTATAGGTGTCTTGCCTGCATATAGGTACCACGTGCACATGCTGCCCAAGAGGCCAAAAGAGGGGTTCAGATCTCCTGGGATGGTAGTTACAGATGGTTGCGAGAGGCAGTGTGGGTGCCTGACCTCCAACCAGGGTCCTCCGGAAGAGCAGCCAGTGCTCTTAACTGCTGAGCCAGCTCTCCAGCGCGGTATGTGGACAGGCAAAAACCTGCTTGTGTTACAGAGGACGCATTACTGTGCAAGAAACAGTAAACATGGGCGTGGGAAAAGGGTGAGAGTTACACTCATAACAAAAATGTTCCAGTCTGTCTGTCAAAACATACAGCTGGCACCTTTCTGTGAGAGTTGCCTATCCCAATGTAAAGTCCAAGGGCACACAAATACATGATACATAGATGCGTGATACACAGATACACGAGACACAGATACACATGATACACAGACACACAGACACACATGATACATGTGATACACAGACACACAGATACACAGATGCATATGAGACATAGATACATGAATAGATAAGTTTGATAAGCATTTTTCCTACTAATCATGTGCTTCCTGAATCCTGCTTTTTTAATACTATATTTTCTGCCTCCCTCATCTCTTTTGTTTGTTTGTTTTTGAAACAGGATCTTGTGTAGCCCAGACTGGCCTCAGACTTGCTCTGTGGTTGAGGATGACCTTGAACTTCTGATTCTCCTGCCTCTATCTCCCAAGTGTCGGGATTATAGGGGCAGGCCACGTGCCTGGTTCTCTGCAGTGCTGGAAATGGAACTTGGGGCTTTGTGAATGCTAGCTAAGCACTGTACCAACTGAGCAGACCCTCGCCGCCTTAATACGATATGTTCTATTAGCATAGGAAGAATATTTTAATGTGACTCGAAACTTAAAATGTCAAAACTTTTTGATAACTATTAATGAGAGCATCTCATTTAAAGAAGAAACCTTTAAAAAGACTAGAAATATAAACTGTTAGTGACTGTAGAAGCTGGAGTTAGGGTCAGCGGACAGTACTAGCTGAGTCACAGGCAGCTTACCCTGTGGATATGATATGATGATAGCAGAGTCCAGGGCTCTCTTTCCTCCCACCCACTCACTGCTGACCTTCTGTTGTGATACCATTAGCATCCACGCAAAGCTTCTAATCTTTCCTTCATCTTCACCTGCTAATGAGGGGGGGGGTGTTGCTTTTGTAATATCATGGAATTAAAAACGTTTTCTTTAATTCTGACTTCTTTCTCTTCTGTATTGGAGGAAACAGTACCAAAGCTCATTGTGAAAAAAAAAATTACTGACAACTGTTTTCTCATTCAATTCAACTTGACTGAATTTATAATTGTTTTCAAGAAGACCCCAAGCTTGTGGAAACAGATTCATACTGAATGCATTTGCTGGTTTGGTTTACATGGTTTTCAAAGTATGAACTGTGATGCAGTGTGTGCATTTAGGAACATGCTTTGAGCACAGTAAACGATAAAATAGTCACAAAACCTTGGCCATTTCTTAAAATGAGGACAAACCTCTTTCATGAAGTCTAAGGAATGGAGCCTCCTGGAACTAAAGAAGAAAAACTCACTTTACACCTAAATGTTTGAAGTTAGAAGAGCCTCCATCTATCTCTCTTTGCCCCTCACAGTCTGAGGACAGGATATAAATGGGGTTTTGGTGGTGTGAGATGATGGATGAGGGTCTCCTCTGGTTGCCTGAGGATCTGTGACCAGCACAAAAACTGCTTGGTCTGGGTTAATTAATTGCAGGAACAGTTTATTCTGATGCAGGGCAAGCACCTTGGCTAAACTCTCAGCATCTGTGTTGATTAAAGAGCCGAGGCTGGAGAAAGCACATAGTTGGGGGTCTTAGATAGTTTGGGAGCCATCTGGGCTTCTTTTAATGAGGGAGGGCTTCTGCATTCCAAGTCTCAAAGCTGCATTATTCTAGTCAGCATTAATGGGTGCCTCTTGCCCAGAATCACAGCACTTCAATTAAGATACTGTGATTTTCTCGGGTTATTTGTGTCAGCATTGTATCCAGGGTTTCACTATTACTTCTCATTTCCTACAGACCTAGTGATAAGAGAACACAGTAAAAATCTTACTGGCCTTGTTGAAGTCCAAGTCCTGGATGGAGAGCAAACAGAAATTTGCTGGTTTTGAATGTCACTGTCAACGACATGTCCACTAGGCTTGGTGGCACCTTTGAGATATGAGTTACAGAATGTGTGTTTTTCTGAAAATCTTATCTTCAGGATATTATGTCTACAATCAACTCTTGTTGGCTTTTGTCTTGTGTTTTGTTCTTTGTTCCTGTAACTATAGAAATGGTCTCACAAGTTCAATAAAAAAGAAACAATAAAAATAGAAAATAATGTCACATCAAAAAAAATCCCTCAGGAAGTTCATATTTGGTAACTTTATGGCTTGATTGCTTATAAAATGATGAAGCTAATCCAAGGATTTTATTGGAATCCTAAATTACACACCAAAAGGATGTTTAAGCTCATCGTTAGCTTTGATGGCATTCAAGGCAACAGCAACTTAGGTCCAAGCAGTATTTTTCCTCAAGTGTTTACTCTTTGTATTCATGGAGATTTCAGTCAGTCACTGCTAATTGTCTATTCATTATGCCAGAAGCTAGGCTCACTTCCTCATTTCAACTTGAAAAAACATTTTTATTATCAAGTACATTACAAATACATGGTTATAGAATGCACAAATGGATTTGTAAAATAATAATACAATAAACACCTATTTACCCCTCACCCTAAGAATTAGTATATCACAAATTTGTCCTCAGTGCAATGCCAACTGCACATGCTTCCAGCCCTCCTCAGAGATAACTGCAATTGGCATTTAAATGGTGTTTTCTCTTTCTTTTAAAAATTTCCACTTGCATACATCCATACATTTTTGTGTGTGGTATATGTGTGTGTGTGTGTGTGTGTGTGTGTGTGTGTGTATGAGTGTGAGTGTGTGTGTATACTATAATAGTAGTATATGGAGTTTTGTGCACCTTGTCTGTTTTGTGCACTTATGTGATGCAGAGTGAACTGCATGGCTGTGACTTATTCATCAAGAATGCTATAGGGTAATCCATTGAGTAAGTATGCTAAAATTTACCAAAATGTTCTATTGAACAAGGATGTTGGGTGGTTTTAAGTTTTACTATTAGGAAGAGAGCTTACATGAAGACATTTTCTAATACAAATGGGTAAGAATTTCTCTGCACAGAACTCCAGAAAAGAATTTCTGGATTTTTCACATTTACCAGTATTACTGTGATGAAACAACCATGACCAAAATGCAAGTTGAGGAGGAAGGTTTATTTGGCTTAAACTTCCACATTGCTGTTCATCATCGAAGGAAGTCAGGACAGGAACCCAAACAGGGCAGGAACCTGCAGGCAGGAGCTGATGCAGAGGCCATGAAGAAGCGTTGCTTACTGGCTTGCTTCCCAAGGCTTGCTCACCACCAACCCAGGGATGAAACCACCCACAAAGGGCTGGGCCCTCCCACATCAATACCTAATTTAAAAAATGCCTTACAGCCAGGTCTTTTGCAGGCATTTTCTCAGTTAAGGGTCCCTCCTTTCAGATAATGCTAGTTTTTGTCAAGTTGACATAAGACCAGCCAGCACAACTAGTAACATATGAATGTTCCCAAGGCACTGTCTTTGGCAACATCTGCTACAATTACAGTTTGTGTGAGGATCTGACTTGTTGAAGCTTGTCAAAATATTTGATAGATTTTATTTATTTATATGGTTCACTGTTGTGTGTATGCATGAGTGTCTTGTGTACCAGGCTGCATGTGTGGAGATCAGAGGACAACTTGTAGGGGTATGTTCTTTCCATCTCCCATCTGGATTGTGAGGGGTGAAACTCAAGTCTCCAAGCTTGGCTGCAAGTGCCTTTACCCACTGAGCAATCTTGCAATCCCTCTAGGCTTCTTTTTTCAGTGAAGTTTGAGTTTCATAGAAAAAATGAACATGAAATAAATTGAGTTCCCATATATCCTCTGCTCTGCTCACGAACAGTCTGCTCTGCTATCACCTTGTGTTAGTGTGGTACATGGGTGTGCTAAACCAAAGTGCACAGTTTACATCAGGGTTCACTTTTGGCATTGTGTGCTCTACAATTCTCAATAAACAGATGATGTATATCTACAATTACCATATGGAATATTACCCCTTCTCTAAAAATCCCCTGTGATCCCTTCCTTCCCTTGAACCATTGATCTTTCCATCATGCTATATTTTTTTCCTTCCCTAGAATGTTATGTAGTTGTAATCACAAAATATGTAACCTTTTCAGATTGGCTTCTCAGCAACATGCACTTAAGGTCTTTAAAAATGACCTTTTGTAGCTCAAGAGCTCATTTCTTTTTTTATTGCTGAATAATATCCCATTGTTCAGATGTGCCACAGTTTCTCTATCCATTCACCAACTGAAGGGCAGACAGCCTGGTTACTTTCAAGCTTTGAGAATGACAAACTAGAAACCTCGCTGCAGATTTGTGTGTGGATTAAAGTTTCTACCATGTTAAAGTCAACGTCAAGGAGTACAGTTGTCAAATCCGAAGCTCAGTCCCACTTCCCGGACAGCTGGAAAAGTGACTAACCGGCTGGAATGAAGCCTTGTGTTGGAGCCCAGCACCGCATCAACCAAGTGCAGTGGCACCTGTAATCCTAGCACTCGGGAGGCAGAGATAGGAAGACCAGGCTTTAAATTATTTTCAGCCACTTAATGAATTTGAGACTAAGACTATAAACCCTGTCCCTAAAAAGGAAAAAAAAAAAGAATGAAAGGAGTGAAAAAGATGGATGGTTGGAAGGAAGGAATGAAAGAAGGAAGGAAGAAGGAAGGAAGGAAGGCAGATTACCCAAATGTTTACAAAGTGATACATCCCCAGTAGCAGTAAAGGAGAGCTCAGATTGCTTCACATTCCCAATCTTTTAATGTTGTCAGTGTTTAAAGTTTGGCCTTTCCAATAGGTGTGTGGTGTTATCTTGCTTTGATTGACAGTTCTTTAATAACATCTGATATCAATCGTCTTTTCAAATGCTTACCTGTCATCTCTTTATCCTCTGGGTGGTATCTGTTCCGAGCTTTTGTTCATCTGCTTAGTTAAACTGTTATCTTCTGAGTTGTTGGGTTTTAAGAGATCTTTATATATTTTGGCAAAGTCCTCTGTTTGATATGTCTTTTACAAATGCTTGCTCCTATTGCTTTCTCGTTTTGACAGTGTCCTTAACAAAGTTTTTAAATTTTAGTAAGTTAAATTTGGTGTGGTATCTAATGGTCATCGCCACATTCAAGGTCAACTACATTTTCTCTTATGTTGCTGTGTAAGATTTTTATGTTTCAGAGTGTTCATCCCTAAAAGAGACCTATCTATATCACACCCTCCCCTCGAGGCTCAGGGATCTTAATGGAAGATGAGGAGGAAAGATCGTAAGGGCTAAACACTTCAAGGAAACAGTGTTTTTTGGACACAACAGGGCAGATGCATCTATGAACTCATAGTGACTGTGACAATATGCACAAGACCTTCACAAAGTCAAGCCCAAACCCCAGCATGGGGGAGAAGTGGGCGTGGAATTCCACCCCTGACTGAGTAACTATTGTCATTTATAATAGTGGGAGATGGAGATTCAGTTTCATTGTGTGACCCTGGTGGATAGATGACACTCCAGAGCAGACCCCACACCCTAGGAGTTGGCCAACATAAACTAGATTTGATGGGAAGGGAGGGAAAGGTAGCTGGAGAGAGAAAGAAAGATGGTGGGGGAGAATAAGAAGTTGTCTGGCTGGGGTGGTGGGTCTGGGGAGAGTTGGGAGGGGGATGAATATGATCAAATGAATGATGATCAGATGAAATTAGGCTTACGAGGCAGTTTGAGTTATTCTTGGAAACACATATGGTGTCTTTCTGGATTCTTTATTTTTGCAGATGCCTGCCCATTGTCCTGGAACTATTTTCTGAGATAGTGTCATTGCAACTATGATTCAGCTTTGGCTAACTTTGGGGGAATGGTGTAAGGTCCTTCTTTAATTTTATTTCTGCATATGGATATTCACTTGTTCTATTACTAATTCTTTTTTTTTTTTTTTTAAACTACATAGCTTTACTTGGCCTGGAGTCTACTATGTAGACCAGGCTGGCCTTGAACTCACAGAAAGCTGCCTGCTTCTGCCTCTGAGTGCTGCAATTAAAGGTATGTACCACCATGCCCAGCTCAACAGTATTTCTTTAATAGATAACTGTTTTTTTTTCTCAGTGTATTACCTTCAGCCATGTGAGTTGATTTTTTGAGCCCTCCAAATGTTCCATTGTCTCTTCTTCAATTAACCCCCTACTATCCATTGCTGTGACTTTACAGTAAGTTCTGAAGTCAGAGAGAACCACTCCTCTGATTTCAGTTGTCTTCTTCTGTTGTTGGTTGTTTTTGCTCTTCTTATTCTTTTGGCTTTTTGTGGGGGGGGCACCACCCAGCTTCCAAGTAAATCACATATGGAAACTTATTCTTACATATAAATGCCTGGCCTTAGCTTGGCTTGTTTCTAGCCAGCTTTTCTTAAATTATCCCATCTACCTTTTTGTCTCTGGGTCTTTTCTTTTTCTTACTTCTGTAAAACTTACTTTCATTCTTCCTCCTTGGCTGGCTGTGTAGTTGGGTGGCTGGCCCCTAATATCCTCCTCCTTTTTTCTAGCTCTTTCTCTCTCTCCTTCCAAATTTCTCCTTCTATATGTTTTCTCTACCTGCTCAGCTTTTTATTAGCCCAATCAGGTGTTTTAGACAGTAATACAGCTTCACAGAGTTAAACAAATGCAACATAAAGGAGTGCAACACATCTTTGCATCATTAAACACATATTCCACAGCATAAACAAATGTAACACATCTTAAAATAACATTCTTCAGTATGGTATTGGCTAATCTGGGTCCTTGACTCTTCATAGAAACTTTTTTGCTGAGGTCCACAGAATAACTTGCTGCATTGTGAAGAAAATTCACCAAGTTTACAATTTGTATTCATAGCCAGTGATGTTGAGCATCTTTTCAAGAGTTTATTATAATTTGTATTTCTCTTTAGTGAAATGCATCCAAACTTTTATGGTCTTTAAGTGTATTTATCATTGGGTTTAGAGTAATCTTTCTCACTTTTATTCTGTAGTCCTTTGTTGGTACCAGGTTGTTTAGAAAAACAGAAATAGGATATATACTGATATGTAGGAAGAGAGTCATTGTATGAGGTTGGCTCATACAATTGTAAAATTAAGAAGTCCCATGATTTGCCACTTGCATGCTGGAGGCCCAGAATAACTGATAATGCTATTCCAGTTCAACTCTCAGGACCACACATGAAAGTCCAGGGACAGAGGAGGGTGGCTGTCCTCGTGCAATCAAAGAGCAGAGTCCCCTTTCTCTTCTCTCTAGGCCCTCAGTGAATCAGAGGGTGCTTATACTCATTCATAAGGATGACCTTAAAAAACTAAAGTTCCTGGTCCTCATGCCTTATATACCTTTCTGCTTCCTGCCATCCCTTCCTGGGATTAAAGGTATGTGTCTTTTCCAAGCAAAACATAAGATCTGAAGTCCTGGGATTAAAGGTGTATGCCACCATGCCTGGCTCTGTTTCCAGTGTGGCCTTGAACTCACAGAGATCCAGAGGGATTTCTGCCTGTGGAATGCTAGGATTAAAGGCATGTGCTACCACTGCCTAACCTCTATGTTTAATATAGTGGTTATTCTGTACTCTGACCCCCAGATAAGTTTATTGGGGTGCATAATATATCAACCACAGTGGAGAGCATGGTGGCACTCAGGCAGGTATTGGAGCAGTAGCTAAAAGTTACATCCTGATCCACAGGCAGAAAGAAAGAGAGGCAGAGAGACTTGGCCTGGCATGAGCTTTTGAAATCTCAAACCCAACCCCCAGTGACTAACATCCTCCCACAAGGCCACACCTCCTAATCCTGCTAATCCATTCAAATAGTGGCACTCTCTGATGACTAAGCATTTAAATATATGAGCCTATGGGACCATTCTGTTTTAAAAAAAATGATTTATTACTATTATTAATTTTTATATCCTGACTGCAGTTCCCCTTTCCTCCTCTCCTTCCAGTCCCTCATCCCCACCTCCCCTCTGCTTACCCCTAACCTACTCCTCCTCTGTTTCTATTCAGAAAAGGGGAGGCCTCCCACGGATATCAACAAAACATGGTATATAAAGTTGCAGTAAGACTAGGCACCTCCCCTCCTATTTAAGGCTGGCCAAGGCAATTCAGTATGAGGAAAAGGGCCATAAGAGCCAGCAAAAGAGTTAGAGGCCCTGTTCCCACTGTTAGGAGTCCCACAAGAACACCAGGCTATACAACTGTAACATATATGCAGGGCCTAGATCGGTCCCATGCAGGCTCCCTGGTTGTCAGTTCAGTCTCTGTGAGCCCCGGTGAGCCTAGTTGAGACTGTGGGTTTCCTTGTGGTGTCCTTGACCTCTCTAACCCTACAACCCTTCCTCCCCTTTTTCTGCAGGGTTCCCCAAGCTCTGCCTAATACTTGGCGGTGGGTCTCCGTATCTGTTCCCATCAGTTGCTGGATGAAGCCTCTCTGATGACAGTTGGGCTAGGCGATCTATGAGTGTAGCAGGATACCACTAGGAATCATTTCATTGACTCCCCACCACCCTAGTTGTGTTTGGTTCTATCCTAGGTCTCTGGGCTATCCAAGCTCTGGGTCCTGGCAATCCAACCAGCATCAGGGGTGGGTTCCCTCATGTGACCTGGGTCTAGGGCTGGACCAGTCATGGGTTGTCCATTCCCACAATTTCCGTGTCACCTTAACCCTAGCACACCTTGTAGACCAGACTGGCTTTGAACTCAGAGACTTGCCTGTCTTTGCTTCCTGAGTACTGGGATTAAAGGTATGTACCACCACTGCTTTGCCATTTTAAATTTTTGTGTTAAGATGTGAAGTAGTAGTCGAAATTAAAAAATATATCCAATATCAAATGATCATTCCTGAAAATATACATAGAAGTAAAATTACATGGACTGAGCAGGTCAAACAATTAATGAAAAAGAAACCATGAAATTAGTAAGAAAGCAGGAGGAATGTGTGGGAGGTTTTGGAAGGAGGAAAGGGAAGGAGAAAACAATCTAATTATAGTATAATCTCAAAAATAAAATAAATATACATTTCCAAGTGAGCAGTGTTTATCAAAAAGGTTATTCTTTTTCTATTGAACTGACTTTTCACTTTTATCAAAAATTAATCCACCCGCACTTTGAGTTGGACTATTTCTGCATATCTCTTTTGTTCTTGAATTTGAGGTCTGTTCTTTTCCCCATCACCATATTTTCTTAATTGCTTTAACTTTATGTTAAGACAAAATCAGGAGGCATAAGTTTTCTAAATTTTTTATAATTTTTATAATTGTTCTTTTCTTTCGTTATGTTTTATTTAGTCATTTTAAAATGCCCTTTGTGCCACTGGGATCAACTTAAGGCCTCACACATGCTCAATAAATGCATTTCCTTTCTGTTACAGAATTAGCCTCACAAAATTTTTAGAATCTTCTTTTCTCTGTGTATAAATAAAAATACTAAAATTTGTGTGTTCTGCTAAATCTACAAGTGAGCTTGGGTATTTTGAACAGTTAGCTACAATGTGCCTTTGAAATAGTAAAGATGATACTTTTATCAGTTATCTTAGCCCCCTGATATTTCTACTCAGCCTTTTGCCTTCCATAGTATCTGGATACTGTGTGTATTTCTTCCTTCAGATTCATGTGTAAGTATTCCATGTTTTGAACTATTTAAAATGGTACCATTGTAAATGCTGGTTTCCTATCTATTGCTAGTATCTTCTAATATAATTGATTGATTTTTGGTAAGCTTTCCAAATTTATTGATAAGTAACAACTATATATGAAGTGAAAAATATGATTTTTCCATGTAAGTATGCATTACTAAATGTCTGCCACTATCAAGCCAATTAGCATACCAATTATCTCACAATGTTACTTCTTTTCTCGTGTGAGAACTTTGAAGACCTTGGAATTTCAAGTATATGAAACAGTGTCATTAATGCTAGTCACAGGCTATTCTCTAGACCTCCAGATGAGATTGTTTTTATGTGACAGAAATTTCTACCCTTTGGCCATTATCTCTCCATTTCCTCTACTCCCAAGCCTTGGAAAAACCCTTCTACTCTATGTTTTTATGAATTATACATTCTTAGACTCCACATTTGAGTGAGATCACACAGTTTTTATTCCTGAGTCTGGTTCATTTAACTTGGCGTAATGTCTCCCATGTCACAAAATATATAGTTGTGTTTTGTTTTTGTTTTTTGCTTTTTAAAGGTTAAATAAAATGTGTGTGTAACATTTTTTCCATGAGTCCTTTAGTTTGACTCCATATTATGACAGCTAATGTTGGTTGTCAACTTGATGCACATGGGAGGAGGAACTCAACTGAAGAATTGCTTCTATAAATTGTCATGCAGACAAGTTTATGGGGGCATTTTCTTGATTGCTAATTGGTATAGGAGGGACCAGCCCACCGTGGGTGGAGTGTTCCTTAGGCAGGTGGGCCTGAGTTTTATTAGAAAAGTACGTGAAAATGAGCCTAGGGGCTAGTCAGTAGGCAGCAAGCTCCGCAGTTCCTGATTTATTTTCGGCTCTATCGTCCTTCCATGATAGGCTGTTACCTGGATATGAAATAAACCCTTCCCTCCTCTAAGCTGGTTTTGGTTAGTGTTCGATCATAGCATTGGAAAGCAAACTAGAACCCATATCTGGTTGGTCTGAATAATGAACATAGGGTGCAGACAACACTTTTAGATCTTTGGGATCCTGATTCCATTTCTTTGGATACCTACCTAAAAGTCAGATTGGCAGTCATGTCTTCATTTTTCTTAGGAACCTAGTAGATGTAGTTTTCCATAATGGTTATAGCAATTTACATTCCCAATAACACAATATTCTAGCATTACTTTACTTTATGTTTTTATTGACACTTGTTATTTCTGTCCTTTAATTTTAAAGATAGTGTTTTGATATGCAACTCAGGTAGCCTTAAATTGCTCATGAGACTAGGAAGACACTTGAGGAATGACACCTGAGGTCATCCTCTGACTCCTGTTTCCTTTATTCATGTATGTGTTGGCAAACATATGTCCACCTGTCCTAGTTAGGGTTTCTGCTGCTGTTGACAAAACATTGGGACCCAAAAAGCAAGTTGGAGAGTAAAGGGTTTATTTGCCTTAAACTTCCAGATCATAGTCCTTCATTGAAGGAAGTCAGAACAGGAGCTCAAGCAGGCCTGGAACCTGGAGGCAGGAGCTGATGCAGAGGCCACTGAAGGGTGCTACTTACTGACTTGCTTCACATGGCTTGCTCAGCTTGCTTTCTTATAAAACCGAGGACCAGCCCAGGCAGGGGTGACCCCAACCACAATGGGCTGGGCCCTCCCGCATTGATCATTAATTGAGAAAATGCCTTACAGCTGGATCTCACTGAGGCATTTCCTCAGCTGAGGCTCCTTCCTTTGACGACTCTAGCTTGTGTCAAGTTGGAACACAAAACTAGCCAGTGCACCACCCACCCATGCAAACACATGCATAGAAACAAACACACACAGAGAGATAAATACACACTCATTTATACACTGGCATATACATGTCCACCCACCCAGAAACACATACACACAGAGAATGTAAGGAAATAAAAATAAATTTGGTGTAGAAATAATGCCACTCAGCATTGTAAAGTGCAAACAAGACAGACACAATGCCTCTGTCATTGGCTGGGAACTTTGCCAAGTAGGCTAAGGCTAGCTGGCCAGTGGGTTCTGGGATCTACCTGTTTCTGCCTCCCATCTCACCATTGCTGGCAGTACAAGTTCTCCTACCGCACCTGGCTTTTACATGGATTCAGAGACTAAACTCAGGCCCTCATGCTAGCAAGGCTTTATCAGCCTTGAGAGCCACCTCCTCAACCCTCTGTACCACATTTGGTGGGAGGTTGTTTTTGTTTATGTATTTATTCCATGAAAGTGTGTCCAATCTTCTTAAATGTATTTTCTGTATCTATTAATATCATCATATTATTTTATATTTTGTTCTTTTGATATGGTATATTCCATTTATTTATTTTTTGTTGAGATCAAGCAAATCTCATTTGATCACATTATATGTTAATGTTTTACTGAGAATTTTCATGCCTTTGGGATTTTATTTTTTTGTTTTAGAGGATCAACAATTCTTATTCACATTGAATATAAAGTTTTGCAAGCCATGACAAATACACAAGTAAGAAGATTGCAGGCCTTTGGTAAGTCATCTGCTTCATCACATCTGTGAACCTGCAAACAGAGATGACATAAAGTGTTCTTTGTTATTTTGGTCCATTCCTTATTTCTCAGTAAGCCTGGTATTAGTGTGTACTGTAACAAGTCTTTCTCTGCCCTGCCAGCCAGCTCCCAAATAACAACATGGAGACTTCTTACTAATTATGGAAGCTTGGCCTTAGCTTAGGCTTGTTTCTAACTAGCTCTTCTAACTTAATTTAACCCATTTCTATTAATCTATGTGCTGACACATGGCTTGTGGCTTTTACCTCTCCTCTTGCATGTCCTGCTTCCTCTGTGTCTGGCTGGGGAAACCCCTTTCTTCTTCACCAAGACCTCTATGTCTGGAAGTCCTGCCTAAACCTCCTGCCTAGCTACTAGCCATTTAGCCTTTTGTCAAACTAATCACAGTGATGTATTTTTATACAGTGTAGTCAAATATCTTGCAACAGGGTACAACTGGAGTCCACATGCCCTTCCTGCATAACAAATTTCTAGATTTTTTTCTATGTGTCTAAGGGGTGTGCATCTTGAAGTATATTTTACCAATGAGCTTATGAATATTGATCGTGTTTCATTAGGTCAGTACCTTCTCAACTACAAAATGGCATTCTTCTTCAGTATTTTAGGATACAAGGATACAAGTTAGAAAAAGTGTGAGGACTTATGCTCATCACTATTAACACTTTTTCCTAGTGTCCTTGTCTGGCTTTGAAGGCAGAATAATGCTCTGTGGCATAGTGTGGATTTGGAACTATTTCTTCTTTTCATTTTTTGCAAGAATTTGAGGAGGTTGGTTTATTGATCTTTGAAAGTTTGTAGACCTCATCACTGAAGGCATTTAGTCCCAGATTTCCCTTGTTAAGAATTTTTTTTTTTAAATATCAATTCTATTTGTTTCTAGTTGCTTGATGGTCTGTTCAGATCTTCTATATCTTTAGGACAGGCTGTACAGTACTACAGACTTCACAGTCATTTCTGCCTGGAGTTCACTCGAGGTTTTTACGATCACGTGAGTCACTGATGATCCCTTTGTCCTTCCAGATCACTTAGGGGTTCCCTGGGTTTCATGAATTTGGGTGCTTATTTCCCATTCCAGATTTGGTTATTTTGGTTTCATTATTACTTTAAATAGAAGCTTGCTGTCTTTTCTCCTTTGCATTAATTCCTTTATGCATATCTTGATTCTGTTACTGGTTGTTCCATACATCCCATGACTTTCTTTACTTTTTTCCTTTGTTTCTTTTTTATTTATTTGACTGGATAATTTCAAATGACATGTGTTTGGGGTCACCGAGCTTTTCTTGTATGATCAAATCTGCTTTTGAAGCTTTAAGTAGATGTTTTTATTTCTGTTATCTTGTTATTCATAGTCATGGAATTGTTCTTTCTACTGGTTTTTATTTCTTTGTTAAACTCATTTTTTTCTTCAGGTAGGTTTTGCTTATTTTAGTTTGTATTTAGTTGTGTGTTTCTGCTTTTTTCTAACCTATGTGATATCCATTTCTTTAGGGTCAGTTTCTAGGGCTTCATTTTATTTCTTTGGTGGAATCTTGTTTTCTTAATGATTCTCGATACTTGTGGCCTTGCACTTGAGGGGG
The DNA here is from genome assembly GCF_049852395.1 of Peromyscus maniculatus bairdii. Classification (NCBI taxonomy): domain Eukaryota; kingdom Metazoa; phylum Chordata; class Mammalia; order Rodentia; family Cricetidae; genus Peromyscus; species Peromyscus maniculatus. The sequence continues at coordinate 105,788,915 of NC_134853.1, forward strand.
TAGGAGGGACTTTGTCCTGTGTTTATAGGCTGGGGTTAGCAGTATCCTCTTACTACAAATCATGTTATCTAGAGATTATGGGCTGGTCAGTTGCTGAGGTCCACAGCAGAGCAGGCTAAAGAAGTCTTTAGTGTATATATCTAGAAAATCCAAGTCCACTGGTGCTGATCTGCTATCTGGGTCTCCAAGGGTGGGTGAGTTTGGACCGAGGAAGAGTTGGTCTGAAACTTGTGTCTGTGTTCAGAAGGTCTGGTGTCAAACCAAGAAGAAACAAAGTAATACAGATAATGATACATTTTCCTTCCTAGAAAACCTCAAAGAATCTAAAGCAAAATCATTGCTTAACAAGACAATGGTATAATGAGTCAGATGTGCACATCCAGGCTGTGAGGATTTTCTGGCTTCAAGGTTAATGGGAGAGGGTCTGGTGTTGGAGTCTGCAGTGAAGTTGGAGTCACTTGCTTTTCTTCATGTGGATAGTGGTCCTCAAGGCTTCTTTGTCAGGGCATAGAGTAGATGTGACACCTCTGTCTGGGCATAGAGTCTACGTGACACCTTCTCTGTCTGGGCATAGAAGAGATGTGAAACCTCTCTCTGGGCATAGAGGAGATGGGAAACCTTCTCTGTCTGGGCATAGGGGAGATGTGAAACCTCTGTCTGGGCATAGAGTAAATGTGACACCTCTGTCTGGGCATAGGGTAGGTGTGACACCTTCTCTGTCTGGGCATATGTGACACCTTCTCTGTCTGGGCATAGAGCAAGTGTGATACCTTCTCTGTCTAGGCATAGGGGAGATGTGAAACCTTCTCTGTCTTGGCATAGAGTAAGTGTGATACCTTCTCTGTCTGGGCATAGGGGAGATGTGAAAACTTCTCTGTCTGGGCATAGAGTAGGCGTGGCACAGGCCATGAGAAAGCTCATCAGCTTCCTTTAACGTGGCCTGCATTCTGCCCCAGTGCTACGATATGACATTTTACTCAGATATCTTACCTCTTGGAAGGGACTTTCTTTCATGGAGAGTTCAAATTGATGCAGTTTGCTTTTATGTGTGTGAAAAAATGTCTCATGTAGCCCAAGGTAGCCAATCTCGATTTCCTTCTAAAATAATGAAAATAATAACTTCATTTGATCATTTTCTATAATTTTTAACGTATTTTATCTTTTGTCCTTTCTCTATGAATCTATATAATATACATGATTCCTAGGACAGTAAAGTGGGTCATTCTCTGCTTGAAAAGGAGCTTGCTTTGACGAGGAGCTTTCATGTTTCGCATTTCTTGGTAGTTGTTTTCAGAAACATACGTCGATTTTTGTTTTATGAATGATTTTTTTTTCTGTTTTAAAAACTCAGGAATTGGAACATTAACCAACTTAAGTGCCTCCCTATGAGGTATAAATCAACTTACGGACTTCTGGGTACAAAATCTCATGCCAGACAAACCAGCATGAGGCTTGGTTGTAGAAGCAGCCAGGTTGTCATATGGACTACTGTGCCAAGCGCTCTGGTGGCAAGAGACAGTTTGTTAAAACAAACAAACAAACAAACAAACAAACAAACACCTAGGTAAATATATTTTTAATCCCATAGAATCACAAGTATTCCTTTAAGTACTAGTGCTGCTCTCCAAGTTAATGTTTACTGCATCGAAATATATAATGTATCTTACTGTCAAATCGAATTCAAAGTAATAAAATAAGAGGCAGTAAATCTAGAAGTTACGTGTCAGCATTTGTGATGTTTATTTCTTTTATTCAGTTACTACTTCCCAATTGAAGCACTGAAACTGATTATATTCAGAGTAAGAGCACTTAACTGGATAATAGAGCCTATCATCATAAACATCTCCCAACGCAACTCTCCTGACGTTTACCTGCACTCACTTTCCCTGTTGATAGTTATGGTGCTATGCCAAAAATTAATCCACTTTCCCCAAATTTGGAATTTAATCTGATCTCAAACCCATTGTTTTGTGCTGCTCACCGTTGTCCTGTTATTCTCTATGTACATTTTAATGCAATGTAATTTTAAATTTGTCTTCCTCATTTTGACCAATAGATACTGTGAGTTTTCTTTAAGAATTAGCAAGTTTAAATTACTTCATAGGATATATTCACATTCTTAAACATACCTATATTTTAAAGATAACAGAACAAGTTTGTCCATTAACAAACCTGTACATTATCCAAATCTGCTCAAGCTCCTTATGAATATGAAATAAACGCAGAGCTTCCGAAGGAAGGAAAGGAACTGAGACACTTATTTCTCATTCTCACATGTTATTACAAAAGCACCTGTACAAGCAGATCCTCTTTCCATTTTAAATTATGCAATTTAAAATAGTTCTTCAGACACAGAAAATTTATGAAATAAAGATACAACACATATATCTCCATGGTGTCTGCTGTTCTAAAACTGTGGAATGATTATTTAAAGGTGAGTAAGACACTTAAAATTTCATAACCTAGAACAAGAGATAAACAAAAAGATAAGTAGCTGACAGAGGACCACTTACAGCTGGGGCTCGGTCTACTAATACTACTCTCGGTTAATAAACTTCAGACAGAAGCAGAAATTTTTAATTTAAGGCACAGAAACAAATCAAATGGCACAAAACAAATGTCATATAAACCAATTATTGAATGCCATAAGCGAGCAGAAAGGTTGATGGGGCTCTGAATTGACTCTGACTTAAGTAAACACAGGAGGATACACAAAAGGAAGTTCAAGGGGAAGAGGCAAGCTCACGAGCATTAGAAGAGAGAGGCAGACTTTGAAAGCAAGCACTCGTCCAGCCATGACAGAACTCTACCACTATCACAAACATTTCATTGACGTTTTTTTTTCTCACAATGACAATAAGCCCGTAACACCTTCCTCTCATGTGTTATTTGCCATCTGGTTTGGATTTGCAATAAATGTGGAAAACAAAATTTCATATAGCAAGGTAAAAATCTTGTCCAGCTGGAATTAAATAAGGACGCTGCTGTTCAAGGCGGGCGGGCGTGCTTCTGGAAAATGCCACAGAGGAGGATGTCTAGACATATCACTAAGTAACAGAGTTTTCTGTAATTCTGCACATGTGCAGCAGAGGGCACTAACACAATTACAGTATTTAGTTCTGATGGGAGTAATTACCTGTGGTTCTGGGACTCACAGGAAGTAGTAAAACAGAGTTTCTCATCCTCATCAATGAATAGTTCCTGCCTATCCAAATAGGGAGATTGTTTATATGAAATTTATTTAATTTTTATAGCTGAAGGGCCATAATAATCGAAAGTTAATGTTGATTATTCCCCAAGAAACGAACAACACAACAAGTGATCCCTGCACATCGTAAACGGGCTTTCTCAGAAGGCCCATAGCACTCCATCAACCTTTCCCCACTCCCGTGTTCTCACATAGCTACACTCACCTAACTACAGCTTCTCCCCAAACAGCGTCTCTGAAATCCGAAAGTGGGAAAACTTCTGGCTATGTTAGCAGCTTTTTATGATGCATCGAAGCAGCGTCTGGTTGTAATGATCTCCACAAGGTGAAGGAAACCTTGACACAGGCACAAAGAACAACAAATAGCTGGTACGAAAGAGTGAGAAAGTTACCCCAAATCACACTCAAAAATGTTGTTTCATCACAAAGATGAAGAACAGATGGTCAGACAGTTTGTGGTCTTCACTTTCAAGGTAAAATTAATAGAACAGTGCTTTCTTTATATGAAGTGTGGTGCCATGTGAGCTTAGATAAAAAAAAATTGCTCTCTGTTGGTGCTCTGTAGATGGAGGATCACGGAGCTATGGTGGTCACAAAGGCTCAGTGTCCAGGTGCTGGAAGGTGAGTGCCAGGCAGCACACATGTTAACTTATGCAATAGATAAAATGTGGGCGGTTCTGTGGGAACACAGAAATGGGTATTACTCTGGGAGCCAGAGGGGACTTGCACCGTGACATTTCATTTGGGCCTTAAAGGACATGTAGACCTTTTATCCTACCAAGGCTTCAAGGCATGCAAAGCTAATCACAAAATAAATGTTTCTAGTGTTCAGGGACCACTCAACTGGAAGCCACAATTCTGTATTTTGTGGGAAGTAATTATGCTATAAAACTAGTTCACACTGGATATTTGAGAAATTTAAGAGAGGAATTAGGTTTGGCTTTTAACAGAGGACTTTGTTATTCAAAGAGTCTTTACTTGTGGGTATGTGGGGAAAAGGGAGAGATTATTTGGTTCATTGCTTGGATTTTACTAAAGTAGGTTCCTACTTCAAGGAGCTGACAGGGGCTGGGGATTTGACAGCTTGTTTTTGAAAGGTTCTAGAAATTTCTCATTGGATTGTGGTACACCAGCCATGGAAACATATCATTTTGTAACCAGAAATTGTAATTGTTGTTTCTTTTGGTCACTCCATTAGTGGTCAAAACTTATTGTCAGAACAAGTGTCCTCAGAGGGTGCAAAGATTTATTTTGAGCTCTAGACTCACTGCAGAGAGAATTACCCATTAGGTTATGACCCATGCATTCTGGAGGCCTCTAAAAACATCTTAGGGCTAAGGAAACAGATCAGGTGGTTAGAGTTGCTTGCTGCACAAGCATGGGATCTAAAATTGATTCCTAACAGCCACGTAAAATGCAAGGCATAGTGCATTCATCTGGAATCCTGGGACAAATCCCTGGAATTCTGTGGTTCTAGGTAGTTGTAATAGGACTTCCTTTTGGCTGCCAGCTCCCAAATAAAGACATGGAGACTTATTATTAATTTTAAGAATTCAGCCTTAGCTTAGGCTTGTCCCTAGCTCTTATAATTTAAATTAGCCCATGTTTTTAAATCTACATTCTACCACATGGCATTTACCTCTCTCCCATTCTGTGTGTCTGACTCATTCCAAATCTCCATGGCATCTCCTGAACACCTCGATTATCCTCTTCCTCTCTCTGCCCAGAAGTCCCACGATAGGCTATAGTCCTGCCTAGCTATTGGCCATTCAGTTTTTTTATTACACCAATCACAGCCATACCTCTTCACGGTGCACAAATATCCCACAACAGGTAGTCCCGTCCAAACGGTGAACCTCAGGTCCTAGTGAGAGACTATCTAAAAATGAGGCAGAGAGCTTCTGGAAAATGATACCCAACGTTGACTTCCGGCCTTAATATGTAAACACACATGCACTCACTTGAACCTGCATGTGTACAGACACAGCCCCCAAATTTTTGAGACCTGAGAATCATATGTTAGTTTCAAAACATGAAAAGAGAATGACAAATTAAAAAACGATACATGTCAATTTATTTACATAACTAACCATCTTATTTCAACTCATGAAGCTGCATAAGACATAATTAAGGAATATGAATGCATTTCTTATTTAATATTTTGATGTAATTTAAAGTAAGGCCCCTGAAAATAAAACTATTCAGGGTCTTCAAGCTCTCCGAATATTTGCTTGTTCGATGCACCTGTATTGTTTTACATTTGTCTTTAGGGTGACAGGCAGCAGACGGGCATATGAGAATCCCAGGCTTAATGTCTTCTTTCAATCCTCTTCCATTTTTGTTACTGGGGGCTGGTTAATGGTAGCATAGTTCCCCTTGACAATATTACCCACAGGCACCAAGTCTTTTCCCTGATGCTTTTCACCCCGAGGAGAGGTCAAAAAAACCTAAAAAGGATAAATGAATCCATTTATGTTTGTGAACCAAATGTAAGTGATTAGAGAAAAGACAATGTATCAAGTTGTTGTTGGCCTACAAGCTTATCAGTAAGAGGATTCTTCGATGTTAGTTACTTGAACAAGGCTTGTTTGTGCCCAAATACATGTCTTAAACAACTGTACTTCTTGAGATTTGCCCACAGAATTTCTCATGGATATGAAATATGACTTTGTGATAACCAAAAGTTCAACACTGCTCAAAACATAATTTTCCAAAATAACAAAAAAGCAGATTGTCAAATGGCTACATATATACTATGTTTAAAACAGCATTATTTACAATAGTGAAAGGTGGAAACCACCCAAATGTCCATCCACAGGCAAGTGGATAGACAAACTGTAGTAAATACAACAGTATGGCCTTCAGCCTTTAGACTCGTTTTTTTTGCACATTATTGAGGGACTAGGAGTTAGATTCTCTGACAGGCAGACAGGCAGAGCAGCCATGGCTACATAACAAAGATGGAGCACTTCCAAGATGGCTGGCTTCTTCCTCACCCTGCAGACCAGACAGCTTAAAACAAAGGCCTGATGTTTGGTTTCCTTCTTTTATGGGGTCTTATCCTTCACTGGACTGTAGTCAAAATGATTTTTATTCACTAAATCTAAAATAACATTGTCTCCAATGAAGAGAAATCTTGATGCCTTTCTTTAACACACTATGAGTCTCATGCATATGTACCTAAGTCTTACATAACTGTGAATTCTACACACCACAGTAGTCATACCAGCCCATGACAGCCGATGACTCTCCAAAGGATTCTGACATTCTTGCAAGAGCTTCATGTTGGCACATATTCTTGTCAATCAGCATTTCTAGCTAGACACAGCTTAGGCATTTCAAATTGAGCAGATCCCAAAGTGAGCTTTGAAGTCCTACTTCTAAAGCATGTCACCCTTGCAGCATATGGCCTAAACATTCCGACACTCAGACTCAGACTGAGCCTTCCTTCTGATATCTGTAATTGCACCACCATGGCCTTTCCCCTCTGCAAGCAGGTTGGTCAAGCTGTCGTCACCCCTCATTTGGACTAGGTGTCTCATTTTACTCTGCTTGCCCTACCTCAGCTATCTGTCTTCCCACAGCAGAATTGTCTTTCATTAATGTGGTAAAGTTTTATCTCTTTGCTTAACATCCTTCAATCGTTTCATATTAGGCTTAAAATAAACCTAAACTCATTTCATCTTTCACAGCATTACCTCCATGGTAACTTCCGCCAGACTTGCCTACATTCTGTTTTTAGGATGCATCAAGCAATTTTACCCCTCTTTGTTACACTGAACACGCACACCCCAGACTTTCTGAATGATTGCTTCCTCCTCACATTTCAGGTTTCAGCTTAAATTCTACCTTTTCAGAGGTTTTATACACACACACACACACACACACACACACACACACACACACACACACATATATATATATATAACATATATAACATTTCTGAAGAGGTAGAGTGGATATGGATGTGTGTGTGTGTGTGTGTGTGTGTGTGTGTGTGTGTGTGTGTGTATGTGTCAGAAGTTGCTCCTATCTGGATGCTTTCTTATATCACATCTTTCCCCCCTTCTTTTCCTCCTTCCTGTTCTTAAAAATATTACATTTATTTATTCCACATATGCTTCAGCTCACACATGGAGGTCAGAGGACAACTATGAGAGTCAGTTATTTCTGTCCACCATGTGCGTGCAGCCTAGGGGTCGAACTCGGGAAGTGCCCTGACCCATGACGCCATCTCACTGCTTCCTCCTCCTCTTTTTAAAATGTGTCTTGTTATTTTTGTTTTTCTCTTTCCCCATATGAGTTCCACACAGGCTGGGTCAGGATTGCCTTTTCCTTTCCAAAGCTCCAGTGCTAAACGAGCATATTGTAGACATTCCACATATACTCGGATGACTCATTGACTAAGTGAGGAATTACGAGACATCTTCTGGGCGTTGCAGAAGTGGTAATGCCTGCCATGTTTACTTCACTCTGTCCTGGCTGTTCATGAGACTCTGAGCTGTGGACCTGTTAAAGCCTAACAGTGTATGAGTACCACAATCACATCCAGGATCTCCAGTGATGGGAATCACAGAATCTTTATTTTAAAGATACCATCAGTTGACTCTAATCTATATCTTTGGGGCGGGGCACAAATAACTGTCATTATATTTTCTTAAAGCCTCAGGTCAACACTTTTGTCATTTTAATTAAGTTGTTAGTTATAATTCCATTCTAAATGATTGGCCCAGGAGCATATTTCCAGAAAGACCAAGGTAACTTTACCTTATTACTCCAAATTTGTATTGTTTGTACATCACAAGACTTGTTCCCCAGGGCTGTGGTGGCTCACCTTCTTTGTTTACTTAATCGGCCCTGGAATCAACTAGAAAGACAAGCTGCTGGGAACACCTGCGATGGACTTTCACGATCAGATTCACTGGAGTGGGAAGACCCACCGTTAGTGTGGGCAGCACCTCCAGGCAGCAGCCCAGATCACAGGAGGCCTAAAGAAGAACGTCTTTGCTTTCACCTGCTTGTCTTTGCACCTCATTGGTGAGTTCATTTACCCTGTATTGTCCCCTGGCAAAGTGCTGCTGCTTCTGCACACTGCACACACACTGATATCAGAACCCAGATGCTCAGGCGTCCAGCACACACTGAAGACCGGTGGCTCTTCAGGAATTCTCTAGACCCTCAACACCAGACTGGGAATGCTGAGACACCCAGTCCCACAAACTAAGCTGCACTGGATTCTCAGTCTCTCCAGTGTGAAGATGGCCACTGTTAGAGAACTGTCTTGGATTTTTTTTTTTAATGGCTGTGATTAAAATACCATGGCCAAGCCAACTTTTAAAAGAAGGCATTTAATGTGGGGCTCATGGTTCCAGAGGATTACAGTCCACGAGCAGCATGGTGGCGAGCATGGCAGTAGGCAGGCAGTCTTACAAACAAAGCTGCTGTGGATGCTCGATGCAGAATGATGCTGGAGCGGCAGCTGACAGCTCACATCTTGATCCACAAGCATGGGGCAGAGGGCGAGCTACCCAGGAATGGCAGGGGCTTTTGCATCCTCGAAGCCCACTCCCAGGGGCATGTCTCCTCCAATAAGGCCACATCCCCTAACTTTCCCAGACAGTGCCACTAACAGGGACCAAGTATTCAAACCTGAGCCTATGGGAGGCCTTCTCATTCAAACCACCACAAGAACCCCGACTCACTTGCCATGTGGATGTTTGGGCTCATTTGAGGATCTAGGACAACAGACATTATCTGAGACATCGCTTGTGTGGATTTCAGGTCTCACAACCTATCAAGCACCACAACATTTAGATTTCACCTCTAAGCCTTTGCTGTATGTTCATAACACCCTTCACTTGCTTTCTGACAGTCAGTTTTTTTTTTGTCACTCTAAGAAGATATGTGAAAGGCTAAAATGATAAGACAATGGATTGACTTAGTTTGCAGCTTCAGTGGCACGCTTGCATTAACTCGGGGGAATGTCCTTTAGCCTTTGTCCCATCAGGATGCACAGCAGTGGCCAGAGGATATAATCACAGCATGAACGGGAAGCCAGAGACTTAGGTGCCACAGTACCTTTTGAATACAGGAGCCCAGTGGGCCTAAGGGTCTTCCACTACCTCTGAAGGATTCACCATGACATCACTGTCACACCAAGGACTAAGCCTCTAACATACAGACATCTGGGGATATACAAGAGCCAAACCTTTGCACTTGCCAGCACTAGTTACATTAGGTTATCTATTTATCTGTTTTGATATCCTGCCCTCCATAAACTATTCTGTACTCATTGCAAAGGAATTGTCCACTAAAGTAAGATATAATTAATAACCATGATGAGTGACTGGAACTGTGAAAGACATGGCAAAGAACTTCTGTGGCTTAAGGAAAGCTAAATGACAGAAATATATCAAGTGCTTCCTGTGGCTGAACATTATGACAGATATAACGGAGATGCAGACAAAATATAGACATAGTCTTTCTTTTAAGAGCTTACAATCTACTTTAGAGATATTTAAGAAGTACACGTATGTGAAATTTAAAAATGATTATAAAATCATAAAGGATGCAAAATAGAAAGCAGATGCAGATGCAAATTGAAAACACTACCTTGGGATCTATAACATTTAGGCTATCAAGAAACAGTGATGGAGCAGGCCATGTAGCTTAGTCAGTAAAGTGCTTGTCATGAGAATGTAATGATGTGACTTTGATCCCTGAAACCCATATCAAAAATAGGCAGAAAGGACATGATGTTCAGTAAGTAAGGAGGTGGGGAAGATCTGGGAGGAGTTGGAAGAGGGGAAACTTAATCAAAAGATACTGTATAAAAAATTAAATAAATAATATTAAAAAAAACCTGGGCATGATGGTGTGCTCTTCTAATAGTGATGGGGTAGAGAAAGGCAGACTCCTGGGGCTCACTGGCCAGGCAGTCTATCCTGCTTGGTTAGTTCTAGGCCAACAGATGAATGGAGTCTGAGGAATAACACCTGAGGATGTCCTCTGCCCTCCTCAAGCATGCATCTGTGCATATGTACCTGCACACAAGTGTGCCTGCAGACACATGAACATGCACATATGCATGCATACACAATAAAACATTTTTAAAAAAAGAAACTGAGTTTAGAGAAAAATGTGAAGATGTTGAAGTGAATGCATTTCCTTTGGTGCTCATTGGAGAGCTTCTGTTTCTAAGCTATGCATGATTTGAATATGAAATGAGCCTCATTGGATCAGGTGCTGAACACTCAAACAGTAGTACTATTTCTAGGGGTATGAAAGAATAAATGCATTTGAAAGAATTTTCCTGGAGAAGAAAATAACTTCTGAGTGGACTCATTTGTACAGGGCCATTTAAGGAATTGTTTATCTAGGGTTTATTGTGCTTGGCCATGCAGCCACTCAGAGGTCAATGCTCAAATTATCCTTGGAATGCTGGTTTTGCAGGTAAGAGTTACTACTAGGTCATGGCAGTATCCACAAAGATTTCAAAGGAAGGTTTAGAACCAGGAGATGGGGAGAATGCCAGTAATATGGAAGATGAGTGAAGAGAGCCACTGGCAGTAATGGAGCTAGCCCAATAAAGAGTCCATGTGGGCTACAAATAGCAAGCTTAGAGGACTGGACCTGCCCAAGCTGCTGGAACTCACATCATGATGCCATGAGCCTGGGATGACAGACATGAATTTAATGTTTACCTTCTGGGTCTTTCTTTGGTCCCACTCCTCCTTTCTGGACCCCTAGTCCTTCTTTTTGAAGTGGCAATACTTATTCTCTGCCAATGAGATTGCTTCTTATTTTGCAGGGGTTCACAGCTGAAAGATTAAGCCTTGGAGATGATTTTCAATTTGTACTTTCTGGTTTGTTTGATTTTTACAATGTTAGAAATAAGACTTTGAAGGCTCTTGGGCATGGACTGAATGAATTTTGCATTATGGGATGGTCATAAGCCTTTGAGTACCAGGAGGGAATGTTATGGTTTGAATATGAATGAACCCACAAGTCCATGTGTTGAAAATTTGGTTCTCAGTTGCTCTGTCGGGGCAGGTAATAGGGCTATGACCCTACAGAAATCCCTGTTCTTTGGGTAAAGGAGTAATGATTACTTAGTGCCCACCATACTCAGTTTCAAACAGAAAAGTGTGGTGTGTGTGTGTGTGTGTGTGTGTGTGTGTGTGTGTGTGAGAGAGAGAGAGAGAGAGATGGGGAGCTGTATTATATAGGCAGAACAGGTAAACATCACTGAGAGAAATAGCAAACCAGAAGTGTGGTAGTGGAGTAAGGCTTCCATGTTTTGGGTAAAACCAGGGAAGTCATATAGATGGAATGATGGAATACTTTTGCAATATTGCCATAGGGGAAAAGAATATTCAGTTTTAGTACTCAGGATCATGGTTTACCGTTCTATGTATTTATCAGGGAAGAAGAAATGCAAATATGGATAAAAGGCAGTGAAAGGAGGGTGTCACCTTGTTATGTTATTCTGTGTTAAAATGAAGAGTGGAAATCACAACTCTCTGTATTGTAGAATTGATTATCCTTCTCAGGGAACCTGGGACTGTATTCTGAACAGTGCTGACAAAGTATTCTGCTGAATGTTACTGAAATGTAAAGCACACGTGTTATCCTCCACCCAGAATAGCACCCACCCTGACAGTGGGGGTTCAGTGACACAATTTTAGAAAAATCCTCCAATTAGGAAAAATTCCTGTTTGAACAGTTTGTGTGCATTAAGTCTTTGGAGATAAAAGGCAACATGAAATTCTGTTGCCGTAGGGTCACAGCTTTTAAAGTACTTTTAAAGACTTTCATGGGGTGAATGGGATTGATGACACAAGCTCAGGACTTATTAGAACTTGTGCAAAAATTTGTAATGATTATAAGTGTATAAGAGTTACTTTGACTTACTGTTGTTCACTCATTTGGTTGGCCACATGACATTGGCACAGTATGTATGCGACTGAGGTCGTCCCATGAGATGGGCATAGTATGTATGCTACTGAGGTCGTCCCATGAGATGGGCACAGTATGTAGGCTACTGAGGTCATCCCATGAGATGGGCATAGTATGTATGCGACTGAGGTCATCAGCACATTCTAGTTTGCATCTCTCTTAAACACTCATGATATGTGTAGCAAGTGATTTTTGATTTACATTTTAAGGATATTACAAACCTAAAAAATTAAGGAAAATTTTGCCTGGTGTGGTGGCTCACACCTTTAATCCTAGCATTCAGAGGCAAAGGCAGAATGATCTCTATAAGCTCAAGGCCAACTTGGTCGAGACCTTTATCTTTAAAAAAAAAAAAGATATATCTTATGAAAAGATTAAGTTAAATTCTATTGAATTTATAAAGATGACAAATAAAGATGACACTAAATTGGTAAGATAAAAAATTAAAAATAAAGTTCTAAAAATTGTTCAAATTTCTACTTTCCCGAAGTATTTCAGCTGACCCATGGAGATGGAGATGTGAAGAGAATTATGCATCTCTCTAGTTTAATGTACTTCATCATCAACAGAATTTATTGTGGTGAAGAATAGATATCATCACTTTTAATTGTTTGAACACATAATTGAATAGAAAAACACTGTAGACTGCTTTGGCTATTTTCATTCAGGCAGTAAGACAGCTTTTTAATGTGTCTTTCTGAGATACATATGCAAATGCTGAGCATTTGATATATTTCCTTTGTTTTAGTAAATAACCAATATGAGAGCCCTTTATACACTTCTAAAAAGATACATGACTCCCTTAAACAATTCCTGGAAATGCAAGAGCAGCCCTACCAGCAACAATAACAAAAGCAATCTAATTAAAAATGGCCCAATAGCCAGGCAGGGTGGCTCAGCTGGCTTGCAAACCCAACACGGGAAGCCGAGGCCAGAGGTCTGTGAGTTTGAGACTGCATCCTGAGACTCTAGCTCAAGACAAACAAACAAAACAAAACAATCAATAATGACAAACCCACAAAATGAAACAAACAATCAAAGCTCAAAGGGCTTGAAGAGATACTTCCAACAAGTTAAGCCAACGTCCAAACACATTCAGCAATGCTGGATGCCACTAGTCAACAAATAAAACAAAAAACAAAACAAAAAAACCCCAAGACAAAACCACACACATAACAAGCAGTAGGCTGGCTATAAACATTAAAAACCAAAACCCAAACAAAACAATGTAACGTGAATCTTAAAAGGTCTTATTAATAAAAAACAAAAAAACAAACAAACAAGCAAAACCCCTCGGGAACCAGGTATTGGGGTGAATGCTGAAAGGTCAGAGAAACAGAACAGGCCACAGCTAACCTCTCCTCATCAATTCCTCAGCTGATCTTGTTTCCTCAAACGGGAAGCCTCTGTGTCCTCATCTGAATGGATCTCAGGTGAACTGCTGCTGCTCAGAAGCCTAAAAGCTCAACTTTGGTCTACAGGACACAGAGCCTTCCAGTTTGAGGAAACAAGATCAGCTGAGAAGTTGGTGAGGTGAGGTTAGCTGTGGCCTGTTCTGTTTTCCTGACCTTTCAGCATTCACCCCAATATCTGGTTCCCGAGTTATTTATTTATTTATTTATTTATTTATTTATTTATTTATTTATTTATTTATTTATTTATTTTATTAATAAGACCTTTTAAGATTCATGCTACAAAACAATATACAAGTACTGGCAAAAATGGTGAGAAATTAGAGTCCTAATGCATCACTGATGGCAACAGAAAATGATACAAGTATAGGAAACCTGGTGGATCTTTAAAATTACTATCTAATTGCCAGAAGCTCTAGAAATTTCACTCATTGAGAATTAAACATGGAGTTTCAAACAAAATCCTATCCACAGATGTTCACAGCAGCTTTATCCAGAATAGGTAAAAGATGGAAATAATGTAAACACCCACTGATTGATGAGCTGATAAAGAAAATGTGTTTTACCCACACAGTAGAATTTACTCATCTATAAAAACAAGGAGAGGCTGGAGGGTCGGCTCTTCAGTTAAGAGCATTTGTTGCTCTTGCAGACTACCCCAGATGGCTCACAACCGCCCATAACTTCATTACAGGGGGGTGTCTACAGCCATCTTCTCTTTTCTGTGGGCATCAGGCACGCATATGCTATACGTACATACATGCAAACACACACAAAATAAAATATTTTTTTTAAAGAATGAACTATGATATATGGTACAACATGGTTGAATCTTGAAAATATATTAAGTAAAAGCAGAATAAAAGCTCACATATTTTAGGGCTTTATTTATATTAAATTTTTAGAATAGAAAAATGCACAGAAACAGAAAGAAATTAGGGATTATCTGGGGTTTGTGGGAGGGAAGAATGTGAAGTGACTTAATGGGTATGGGGTTCTGACTTGAGGTGATAAAAATGTTCTGGAATTTGACTGTGGGGGTGGTTACCTAACAGGTGAATACAATACTACTTTATTGTTAGTTGTATCCATTTAAAATGGCATGTAATAAATTTTATGCTGTGTGTATATTGCCATAATAAAAACCTTGCAAAAAGTATTTGCCTACTCACAGATACAGATTCAAGATATTATCCTTTGGAGAAATTTATGTCTGTCTCTCTACCTATCTTGCATCTATCTATGTATATACATATTTCATCTATCTATGTATACTGCATTTATCTATCTATCTATCTATCTATCTATCTATCTATCTATCTATCTATCTATCTATCTATCTATCTATCTATCTATCATCTATCTGTGGGAGCCCACAAAGGTTTCCTAGTGAGATCTAAGCTTGCTTTACATAGCAAGGCTGCTTTAGTGGATGGCTTGACCACTAAAGCATGGTTACCAGGTGTTTGGGATGGTCTGCACTTGGCTGTGCTGGGGGGAGGTCTTTTGCTCCACCCATTGGCATTCCTTTAAAAGCCCCATAGAAGATACAGAAGAGGCTGGTGGATTTTGACCCAGGCCCTCCGAGGAGGCTATCCTATGTTTCTAACTGTCTCTCTCCCCTCTATATTTCTATCTAAATATTTCTCACCTCTCCTGGCTCAAGAGTACTTTTTCCCTGGGGGAAAAAGTGGGGGCAGACCCCCCACATCTATCTATCTGTCTATCAATCAAAATATTGAATTGAAATATTGAGTTGAAAAATTGAATTGAACATGATACAAAACATAACAGAAAATATTTCATTGATTTTTAAAGACTTTTTCTAGGGCCAAATGAAATGAACAAATAAGAAATAATCATATTCACTCATAGTTATTTCAAGTCAAATCTATGAATTATATGGTTAGAATTCCCAGTGCTAATCCCAATGAAATCTCATATTTTCAGAACTTAACGCTTTGTTTCAAATAACCATAGAGATCAAATGCATCAATTTTAGAGTTATATTTAAACTCTTGCTTCCCTATTATCAGACATGGAAAGTCAGAAATTACAATGACCTCTGAAGTCTCAGTTTCTTCACTAGTAAAATGCAAATGACATATAATTTAATGTAAGATGATAATTAAGTGAATTTACATTTTAAAATTAACATTGGACTAAGCAAATGTTAAATGTTCAACATGTAACATTTGTAAGACAAGTTTATGCAGTTTTTCTTTTTTGTGTGTATGTATGTGTTCATGTATACCTTAGGTGCTTGTGTGTGTGGAGGCATGATGTCCTGTGTCTCCTTCAGTCGCTTTGCATTATGGTTTTTGAAACGGAGTCTCTCTCTGAACTTGGAACTTGCTGATTTGGCTAGAGTGGCTGGCCAGTGAGTCCCAAGGATCTTCTGGTCGCTGTCTCCTCAGTTCTGGGATTACAGGCCTGCCAACATGTAGCAAGCTTTTTCATCGGCCACCAGCTCACAAATAACAACACGGAGACTTATTAATTATGAAAATTTGGCCATTAGCTTAGGCTTGTCCCACTAGCTCTTTTAACTTAAATTAACCCGTATTTTTGTTAATCTATGTTTTACCACGTGGTTTTTTACCTCTCTCACATTCTGTCTGTGTGTCTGACCCATTCTATGTCCATTTGTCTCCTGTGCACCTCAGTTATGTCCTTTTCCTCTCCCTGCCTGGAAGTCCCGCCTATCTCTCCTGTCTAGCTATTGGCTGTTCAGCATTTTATTACACCAATCACAGCAACACGTCTTCACGCAGTGCACAAATATTCTGCAACACCAACACCATGGAGCCTGGCTTAAAAAAAGAAGTGGGTTCTGGGGGACTGAACTTGGGTCCTCATGCCTTCGCAGCAAACACGCCGTGGACTGAGCCATGGCCCCCACATGTACTTTAAAAACAATTCTTTAATATACTTCACACTTCCTTCCTTGGGTGGGAAGGAAGACTGGCGGCTGTCTTCTGGTATGCTGACCAAATTCTGGCATAGATGATTTGAAAATGGTCACTTCACGGTGGGTTCAATCTTTATTTCAAATGTCTTCCAAGTATTCTGGATGCTTTCCTGGAAACAAACAAACAAACAAAAAATAACAACACAAAAAAGAGCAATTCTATCTGTGAAACTCAGCTCAGCGTGCATGCCTTTATTAAGTTTAGCAACAGCGAGGAAGTGTCTTAAGGATAAAGGAAGGTTATTAAGTATTTGAAGTGTATAACAAAGCGAGTAAGAGAAAGCCAGGGACTAAAAGAGAGAGTAAGTCAGTCGGTCTCCTTTCTTTCATCACACGCCGTTGCTGACTTTGGATCGGTCCAAGGACACCAAGCTGTTGGGCCTTGTAGGACAAACTCGCTCTGATATCCAGCCAAGGGATAAAGAAATTGACATAAAGACTCAAAGGAAACCATGACTCTTGCAAAACAAAAGACAAAGGGTGTAGGAAGGATCATAATTCAAGTGGGAAGCCTGCTCGATAGTCCCAGCTCAGCACAAGGCTTTCCGCGTCTCCTTGACTTCAGTGGGCTGGATGTCAGCCGCACTGGAAGGCAGCGTTGCCAAGGGGTGTGAAGAAAACACTTAACTCTTAAAACCTATTCCCCCGATCCTCGAGGAGCTTACAACAGCGTTGGAGAGATTAGCGGGGTAACTAACACTTGAGGGCGGTCAATGAAACGTGAAAAACGACTTGGCAGAAGCCTTGGAGGAGGAGGAGAGGAGGAATTCACAGTTCGGGGTCGCTGGGGGCTTGGCAGGAAGGCTTTCGGAGGAGGGATGTAAAGTAGGTCCTCGGTGGAGGCCAGGGTCTTAGCGGGGCGGGGAACCCGGGCGCCGCACCCGGGACGGGGGACTCAGGCCGGCCCAGCCGCCTCCGGCCCCGGCGCGCACGCGCAGCTCTGCTGCCCGCGGGAAACCGGGCCCGCGAGCCGCGAGCGCGGTCCGAGGCGGGAAAAGCCGTGCGCATGCGTAGGCCGGCTGGCCCGGCTCCTCAGGATGGGGAAGGGAAGGTGGAGTTTTCAAGCGGGAACCTGACCCGTTAGGCGCCGCGGCCATGGCGGCGCGCTCGCCGTCCTCCCCGCTGCCTCCGCCCCCGGCCCGGCCGTCGGGCCGCCGCGGGCGCGGAGCCGAGGCGCACGCCGTGCGCAGCGAGGCCTCGGGGCTGGCGGGCGCCGCGAGGGAGGTCTTCGCGGATAAAAGCGACCTCGTCTGGAGGGGCGAAGAAGGGTCAGGGGGCCGGCGAGGGCCGGGCCGGGCCGGGGCCGCTCTCGCTCCAGTCGCCAGCGCGCCCCCGGGCTCCTGGCGGCCGGAGGGCCTCTCGGTAGCGGAGGCGAAGGCGACTCGGACGCAGCGGCTGGAGGAAGAGCTGAGCAGCCTCAAGGAGGAGCTGGCCCTGTGTCAGGTATCAGGACTGGCCGCCGGCCTTCCCGTCCGCCGCCCGGGCCGGGGCAGCGCGCCCGCCACCACTCGCTCGCGGCCCCGGGCACCCAGGGAGCCCTCCCGGGACACGCCCTCCAGGCTCCACGCCCCGCTCCAGCCATCGCCTGGGCTGCAGCCTCGGCCCCTCCGCAGACCCGGGGTTCCTTTGGATAGTGCTCTCTCCAAAGGCGCCTTCCTCCCTCAAAGCCCGAGTTGCTGGTGGTGACTGGTACCTAAGTGCCCACCGAGGGGAGCGCACCCGTGAATTGAAATAAACAGGACCGTGTCACAAAAAATAAAATGTCACTGATGAAGTAGCCTGCTTTCAAATTTCAAACCCACACTTACCCTTGTTCTAACACTGTTAACCTTAAGTTCCAAACACAATCACCGTTTTTTAGAAAGCCTTGGGACTGGGGAGTTCACACATAGAGTGCTCCGTATTCATTTATTAACTTACAGTGATCCCCTAGACCATTAACTTGGGATGATCCCATAGATGATGAGTGCGAAAGTCACATACTTTCATGTGGCCTTGGCCGAGGACAACAGTTGTTAAATTAGTTGCATTCAAATTACTTCCCAGATGAGTTTTAGGGTTTGTGCAAACTAAAGTGAGCTTGCCGGTGCACAGAGATTTGCTATTTTTGTTTTAATTTTTTTTGGGGGGTGGGGTGCATTTTGCTATCTTACCACCATCTCCTAAGATTTGGCTCGAACCTTATATAGGGTTAGGAAGTAGGACGTCGCTCAATTAATTACAGGCCTTTAAAAAAAATTAAATTACTGTCTTTAAGAGACACTAATTAGGAACTGCCAACACAGACAGAGCAGTATTATCAGTTCAGGTTAGTAAAGCCTTGCTCATTCCCTTATGGTTTGCTCTGTTGGGCTCTCTCACCCCGTTTTACAGGCCTTTGCTGTAAAAAAACAGAATCTTGAACTTGACTATAGCTTTGGTTGAGTAGATTGGGAAGCAATTATCTGACTCCCCCCCCCCCCATTTTCTATTCGCTGGCAAAAGAGCGAAGGGATAAAACAGCAGTGAAGGAAAGCGTTTTGTCCACCGTAAGCCTCACCCTTGGGGAATTTAGAGATACGTGCTCATGCTAAAGGAGCCTTCTAAGGCACTACCCACATTTCCTACCCTGTCCCTCTACTCTCACGTTTATAACCTTAAAAATGTGGCTTCCAGTATGGCGTTGACCTTTGTGATCTTGGGCATACCTGGACTAGAGAGTTATTGCAATCCTTGAGGCAGATGTAAGAAATAGAAATGGTCCTAATTAGCTTAGAATGGCTAATTCTTGAGATTTGATAATACTATTAGATGATTGGAGATATCACAGTAAATTCCAGAAATGAGGTTGCCAGTAACTTCCCTTATCACCAAGACTACAGCCAAACCAGAGTCCTACTAGGGAAAAATAATTAAACTCCTAGCTGTTTTGTAAAACCGTTAGGTTTTTGATGTGAATTCTACTTCTTATTCATCCATACATGACAGCACCTGAGAATATCTAGTGTCCAAATATTGTTGGGAATTGCACCCCAAAGTAAATTCGTTTATATCTCACCTCTCTGGAAGGCATGTGGCCCCCAGGTTAGCACCTGGTACAATGGTCAGCAGAAGGAAAGCTTGATTAAATGAGTGGAAATCTGTCTGTCATGCTTACTGAGGGAGGAGCTTCTAAATGGAGCATTTTCCTAAGATCTTTTCAAGATGTTTTTAATGCCTTATTTTATTTGTTTAGAGATGACTTCCAGCCTATTATTCGCTTTTATTCTGTCTTTCAAGACTGTATTCTGCTTGTGACAAAATGCAGGACAATATGTGGATGTGCATACTCCTCACCATTTGCAGACTAGCAGATGAAACAAAACGATGTTGAATTTATAAAGCTTGTGTGTGGGGTGGGTGGGTGGGGTGGGCGTTATTGTAGCAGCCAACAACATTTACAAACTGTAAGTCAGTTTTAGATGAAAATTATTTAGGGCATTTAAGTGACAGACATATATGTTCATTACCAAATTTAACGATAAGCTTTTTGAAAGCATATGGTATTGGGAATCAGAATATCTGCCCAGAGAAGTAAGTTGTGTTTTATAACTGCCATATAGTTAGTTATGTTGAAGCCTTGTCCAGGTATTAAAAACAAACAAAACAAATGTAGACTTGAGAATGCATCTTGCAGTTGGGTTCCTCACATAGTCAGAAGCTATATTCTAATAGAGGAATGTTCTTGATTAATGACCGATATGGGAAGGCCCAGACCCCAGTGTGGAGGGGCTGCCCTTAGGCTGGTGTTCCTAGCTTTTATAGAAAAGCAGGCTGAGCAAGCAAGTAAGCAGCGTTCCTATACAGCCTCTGCGTTAGTTCTTGCCTCCAGGTCCCTGTCCTGCTTCAATTCCTGCCTTGTTTCCCTTAGTGATGGACTGTGGTCATACATGCAAGGAAGGCCATTTCCTCTCCAGAGCCGCTTTTGCTTGTGGTGTCTTTATCACAGAAACAGGAAGCAAACTAGGGAAGCTGGCAAGATGGCACTGTGGGCAAGAGTGCTGCTTGATTCCCAGGTCCCACCCTGGAGGGGAAGAACCAGCTCCTAGAAGTTGTCCTTGTCTTTAATCCACACACTGTGGCAAGAGTGTGTCCCATTCTCCCCACCCCCAAAGAATAAAAATAAACACATTAAAATGCAATAGGACAAGGGATTAGCAGACTTGTGGCTTTAGTTATAAATGGCCAGGGGCAACTTGTTTTGAGGAGGTGATGTTAAGGTAAAGCCTTGAACTGAGTGTGGGAATCATGAGTAAGAAAATCTGGACGATGGTATAGCATACCCAAAGGCTCTGTCTGATTCAAGCAGAGCAAGGAAGCCAGCCTAAGGATAGGGGAGCATGATAGATATCGTGGAGAGCTGTGTGTGAGACCAGATGACATGACGTTTTAGAGTCTTGGTAAGGAGTTAGGATTATTTGCCCAATCTAATGGGAATCCAGTGGAGACATTTGATCGGTGAGTCTAAGAGCCTCTTGTAGAGATATAAACAGGAGTTGGAATTGATTTGGACTAGGGTGATAATGGTGAGGGTGTTGAGAGTGATTAGAATAAGGATATCTTTTGCAGATAAGGCCTTCTGTTGTATAGGAAGTATGGGAAAAGGGAGCTACCAAGGTTGACTTCTCCCTATATTTTAGGTGTTTGAAATAATTAATGAGATAATGATGCATTTCTAACATGCAGAAGGGCAAGTTTGTGAGAGGGTTATGGATCAAGAGTTTTATTTCAGACAAGTTAAATTTAAGAAGTGTCTTTTAGACATTCATTTGGAATTGCCAAGTAGACAGTTGGCAATACAAGTGTGAAGGATAGAGAAACTATAGAAGGGTTGTTTTGTAAAACTGTATTAGTTGAATAACATCAAGTAGGGCATTTACTCTTAACTCTGAGTGCATTTCAGAGCTTTGAAAGAATTCTGATACTTGGACCTTATCTAAGACCAGTTAATCAAAACCTCTAGGTCATCATTATTTTTTTAAAGCTCCCCAAAGTGATTTCTATTAACTGGAATTAATAACTGATGTAGCCAGTAAGTCTGAAACTGTCCATTGGATTCGGCAGGATAGAAGATCTCAGGAAATGTTAGTATATTGGTATAGAGGGAAATTGATTTGCCAGTTGTAATCTTCTTTGGTGAGACATCTGCTTAGAGCTCCTGCTACTTCTTAAATCACCTTGTGTTTTAACTGCTGCTTTCTAAGAATTCTTTGTATATTTTGGATACAAGTATTTTTTCAGCTATGTCTTTTATAAATATTTCCTTTCAATCCATGGTCTCCTTTTGGCTTTTCATTTTTAAAATATTTTATTTATTCTTGGGGAATTTGATACAATGTATTTTGGTCATATTCACCCTGCTCCTCCCCTTAACTCCTCCGCGGTCCACCTACCTCCCTACCCCATCTCTCTTCTTCCCTCCCTCCCTCTCTTAAAATAACACATTGGGTCCAATTTGTGCTGCCCATATACTCTGTTATACCCCGTCCACTGGAGCCTGGTTGACCTTCAGGGGCCACGCCCTTAAAGAAAATGTTCTCTCTCCGAGAAGCCATCAACTGTCTACAGCTTCTCACACATGGTGGGGGGGGGGGGGGGGGCTCCCAGTCTTTTTACCCTGGGAAGGAAACCTTCTGAAAGATTTGCAGAGTGAAGGAAGTGGCAAAGTGGAGGCAGCTGGGGTAGTTAGTTCTTTGATGGGGTTTTGAGGTCCAGGGAACTGGAAGACGTCTAGCAGCAGATGAAGGGCAGCTTCCTCTCAGAGTAAATCACACTGTTTTTTCATTTCAGCATTTGCAAAATGTGGGCAGCAGCACTATCAGTATTAGAGTGTAGGCTATCAGTATAAGGAATTTTTTTAAAAAAAGGTTTTCCTACCATACTTTTAAATGGTTTTTTAAGGTTATTTCTGTGGGTGTGGGTATTTTGCCTGCTTGTATATCTGTGTATTATGTGTATGCAATGTCCAAGGAAGCAAAAAGAAGGTATTAGGTTCCCTGGGACTGGGGTTACACATGATTGTAAGCCACCATGTGGGTGCTGGGCATTGAACCGTGGCCTCTAGAGAAGCAGCCAGGGCTTTTAACCACTAGGCCATGTCCAACCTTTTTCTGCTATACTTTTAAAGGATCCATTAGTATAATTATAGAAGTAGTAGTAAAATAATTGTTTTTATATTTAAATTTAACAAAGTATCATCTCTTATCAATAGAAACAACACACTTAACATGCTTTTTATTTCCTTAAGGCTGACAAAGAATTTGTATGGTCTTTATGGAAACGTCTCCAGGCAACAAATCCGGATCTCACTCAAACTATCAGTTTGGTTGTGGAAAGGTAAGCTCTCAACTTAATTTTTTCATGAGTCTTGTATTTGTTGGATTTGTTTTTCTTTTATATAAAGTTTAAAATTGTCAATGCCCCCAAAGTATTAGTTTGATTTCCAAATGACTGTCATAATCACAACATTGTAATTACTGCCAGATCCCCCAAGTATATATCAGTCCTTTCTCCTGCTCACATGTATATGTATATGATGTATATTCATGAGACAGGGTCTCATGTAGCCCAGGCTGACCTTGCACTTGCTGTGTACCTGTGGATGACCTTGAACTCTGATCTTTCTCCCTTCTCCCAAGTGCTGGGATCTTACTCATAGTCTGACATATGAGTACTTAGCAGGTAAGAGAAAACTGTGGCATAGACACTAGATAAGAGAGTATGTGTAGGTATGCCACACTTCTGGGAGATGTCCTTGTTGTCTGGCTTCTTACTTGACAGCTGCCGGATAGGGAACTCCCTAGACTGACTCAGTTTTCCCCATTACATAATTGCAGTGTGTTCTTGAAAACCTGAGGTGACTTTGCCAGAGTAGAGGAATTGTTCTGGGATAAGTTGAGAGTTTTCATTTATACTTCAGTATTGCCCTGTAGGGATGCTCAGTCATTTAACTGTAGATTATGAAGCCTCTCCGTGGTCATTAGAAACACTGGAGTGATGCTGGTACTCCTCATCACACATTTAGTATGCAGTAGTCCCTTGACATTTAACACAGTGATTAACTTACTTGCTTTCCTATTAAATGGATTTCATTATATTTCCTAAATGAGAAGCTAAACATATGGATATCTTTTCATTTCCTCATTTCTTTGCTGGAATCAGGCTCATATAACCTGTGTATAATTTTTGATGACTTCGCTGTATTCTAGTTTGGGGTCTCTAACCCTGTGATCATTCTAACAATATCTGCTTTTTTTCTTGTTAAAATCTGTGATACATGCCAGACTATGCTGAATTTTACCATCCTTGATTGTTATAGACTCCTAAAATATTGTAATTGTCTTTTCCTCATGTTGCTTGTATGTCCAATTTATCAATCACACGTCCCTTTTGATGATCAGAATTACCTTTGGTTGAAGCTTCCTGGTTACTTTTTCAGTATACTGAAAATAAATGTTTTCTCTTTCTATTTTTTATTTGAAGCAGTGCAACCTTCTAGAAAAGTTCTGGATGTTGGATTGACATAGCTGTGATCTTTTTCTTCTTCCTTTTTTCTTAATATTTTTTTCCAACTTAAAAAGCTACCCTCAATTTTTACCTGCCTTTTGTTTGAGCAGAAGGAAATAGTGAAATATCATCAGGCCATTTTCTCATACTTTGTAATTTCCATTTTATACTTTTTTTTTTTTTTTTTTTTTTTTTTGGTTTTTTCGAGACAGGGTTTCTCTGTGTAGCTTTGCGCCTTTCCTGGAGCTCACTTGGTAGCCCAGGCTGGCCTCGAACTCACAAAGATCCGCCTGGCTCTGCCTCCCGAGTGCTGGGATTAAAGGCGTGCGCCACCACGCCCGGCCCATTTTATACTTTTAATATACTAATATTTGTAGTTGTAGAAGAATACATATATATATTTATATATCCATACAGTTTATAAATAAATACATATTGGAGGTGTGTTCTCAAACTCAAAAGCGTTTTTTTTGCTCCTAAGATTATATAATAAGAATTGGAGAGATTATTCCTTTATAGCTGTGATTTTCAAAATGTAGTGTATATAATTTGTGTATAATTAGAGTTCTCTAGAGGAACAGAACTAATAGAATGAAAATATATTATTAAAGGATTTATTAGATTGGTTTACACAATACAGGCTGGGTAATCCTACAATGTTTACTTACTAGAGAGGCTGAGAATGTGGAAGCTGCTCAGTCAAGAAGGCTGGATGCCTCAGCATCCTAGTGTGGTGCTGAAGGCCTAGAGGATTCCTGAAAGGCTCCTGGTCATCAGCCTACATCAGAAGGCCAGAGAAGCTAGCTTCCAGGATCAGTGTAAAACGGCAGGAGCCACAGCAACAACAGATGAGACACACAGATCAGCAAGGAGTAAAGATGAGCAGACAAAAGTGGCAGTTTCCATGGGACCTTTTTATATCTGGGTTGCCACTAAGAGGTGCTGTCCAGTTTCAGGGAAGGTCTTGTCTCTTAGTTGATTCAAGATCAAGTCAGATTGATAACTGTGATGGCTAATCGTGTTTGTCATACTGGCTGGATCTGGAACTGGGCATTCTTTGAGGTATTTCTAGAACATAGTATTTGAAGACCCCTTTAAGTATGGGTTGCATCTTTTGGCGAAATCCCCGATAAAAGGACATGGAGGAAGAAAGCTTTGCTTTTGCCTATTTGCATTCACTCTTGCTGGCACATTCATCAACCCTGTGTCTGCTACTGCTGATTTCTTTGTTTTGTTGGGTTTTCAACATGGACTGAATATCAGAAGCTCTCTAGGAATCCCCTAGGCCTTTGGTACCATTTTGAGATTTGAAGGGTCCAGCATCATGGACTGCGCAACTACTATTTTCTCAGCTTCCCTAGTATGATACAGATGGTGTTGGAAGACTTGAACCATATTGTGTAAACCAATCTAATAAATTCTCATTTAGTATGCACATATCCTACCATTTATGTTCTAAAGAACCCTGACTAATACAGCAACCAAGACTAACATCACTGAACATAAACTTGAAAAATGTTTAAAATGCTGTTCTTGTAGATAGACCTACACAGCGTACCAAATCTCTGGGGTATGATCCAGGAATCTTTCTAAAAATAAACTTTCCAGATAATTCTGATGTTGTAGTTCATAGATCATGCTATGAAATGTCTTAAATTTTGAGTTGATTTTTAAAATTGGAAATCTGTTAGTACAGTTTCTAATGTTATGACTATGTAAATATTTTCACAAGTACAAACTGTGCCATTCAACCTGAACCTTTCAAAAAGGAATGTTCTAAATGTGAAAGTCAAATAGAATACAGAACAGTAATCTATTATTTGACCCCAACTAATTAATTACCATTAATTACACCAGTTAAGCTCTGTTTTAGTATGATGATATCTTGGTCTTCCTGGACAGTGTTTCCCACAATTGTCCATTGTTGCTGGAGTTATCTCCAGTCCTGCCCAGGCCCGCAACCACTCAGACCCAAATAAACACACAGACACTTATATTATTTAAACTGGTTGGCCTGATGGCTCAGGCTTCTTGCTATTCGGTTCTTATATCTTAAATTAACCAATTTCTATCAGTCTATAAGTTGCCACATGTCTCATGGCTTACCAGTACTTTCACATCTTGCTTCCTCTGTCTCTGGCTGGTGACTCCTGACTCAGCCTTTCTTTTCCCAGAATTCTCTTCTCTGTTTATCCCACCTTCTTGCCTGGCTACTGGCCAATCAGCATTTTATTTATCAGTCAATCAGAGCAACACATTCACAGCATCCCCAGCAGTCCATCTTTGTGCTTTTTCTTATACAGTATTGTCACTGATGCTGGTTGGGGCCTAGGTTTGGTGTTTCCAGGTTCTTATTCTCTTATTGAAAGAATTGAATAAACTCTCCCACAGATTTGCAAAATAAACAAGATAATTTTATTTGTAGCTAAGTAATAGTATAGATTATAGAAGGATATGCTGCCAAGATTGACAGAAGGCCCTAGTAGTGAGAGTACTCTTACGACTCCCTGGGGAATTTAGAAGAACAAAGTGAGTAAGTTCTTTATTTTGAATGATAAATTAGGTGATATATTCATTTTTCCCTCTGTTCATGTCCCTTCCCATATGCCTCTCATTTTAATCATGCACACACCTAACTATGCATAGGTATAAAATGGTAAATGAGGGATTCTCTCTAAAAGTTTACTTGAACAACAGTTTGCCTTACTGTACATGCTCCTAAAACAAGTTTTGGTCAGCTTGACCCATCTGTTTGTGCTTGGTTCATTGGGAATACACTTGAATGAAAGTGTCTAAATTTAATTGTTATTAAGTGTATTGGTCAGGGTTCTGTCTGTGTTATCATTCAGAGATAAAAAGAAAAGGTAGTCAGAGGCAGGTAGAAGTTTGAGGGGCTTCTGACATTGTTAAATGCATTGCTTGGAGAGGGGTGTGTGTGTGCATACTATATGCAAGTGAAGGAAGTAGGCTGCCAAGTACATTATAAGGGCCAGGAGTGAGCTGCCAATTTGCAGTTCTTTGAATAAAAGGCCAAGAAGCTGGAAATGCCCACCTCTGACATGACCATTGGAACATATTTGGCCAAGCCAACCAGGAAGTGAGAAAATACATTCTCTCCTATCTTCCTACTAAAAATTGTCCTCACTACTTTTTAGTCCTTTTCATTCTGAAGTCTAGGACTTAGAGTCCCTGGCCTTTCCACAATATAAACTGGATTGATTTTCCCTTCTATCTGGGAAAGAATCTCTTTTTAATTGTATCATACTTAGGAAACATCTTATGGATTGTTTTGCTCCCATTTTCCACCCAAACTCTGAGGAAAGTGGTTTTTTTCCTCAGGTGTTGACACTTCCTGGCCTGCCAGGACTGGATTATAATGATTATGGTAAGATATGACTCCTCACTGTGGATATAGATCCCCTAATCCCTGAAACTTCTCATTCAAGCAATGACCCTACCTTAGTCAGCATCACCTTTTACAAGAGGCTCACTGGGAAGAGATCACATTCTCTAACTGGAGGATGCCAAAAGCCACTGCTCATACCCAGGGGCACCATAGCTAGAAAGATGATGGAGGTGATAGAGGAACTCAGCCCTAAGTCTAAGGAAGCAAAAGTGGTATTGAATATAAGCTAAGAATAAAGACATTCACTGCTTTGAGAAGGGATTCCATAGAGGGAAGACCTGGGAATATATGCCCTACTTTCCCATCTCCAGTGGAAATCCTTTTGGGAGAACCAGGCCAAAAGTTCTTCATTTTCTCCCTCCCTCTCCATTTCCCCCCTTTCTCTTCATTGGAGGTTATCATGGGAAAGTACCCTTGGTGTTCTGCCAGACTCTCCCCTCAGGTATTGTGGTGATACTTTGTGTATGATCTAACAAATAAAACTCACCTGAAGATTAGAAGGCAAATCCAGCTACTAGTTAGTCGTAGAGGCCAGGCAGTGGTGGCACACACATTTAATCCTAGCACTTGGGATCTCATGCCTTTGCCCCCACTATTTGGGAAGTGCACACACCTTTAATGCCAGCACTAGGGAGGTTGAGACAGGAAGTGATAGGCCTGGGCAGAGAAAGAAATATAAGGCAGGAGGAGAAAGGAGCTCAGTCTATTTCAGCTGAGGAGTTGGTGAGGTGAGAGGTGGCTGTGGCTTGTTCCTATGTCTCCCTGATCTTTCAGCATTTACCTTGATATCTGGCTCTGGGTTTTTATTAAGACCAACTAGGATTTGTGCTACAAGGTATTGCCTCAATCATTAGTAAAAAGTTTGTGATATCATATTGTACTTTAACATTTCCTGATCCTAATAAAAATTGGAATATAGAGAGAAATGATCCCCAAATGACCATGAGTATATTAATATCATCCTTTAGCTAGATCTTTGCTGCATGACACAGAAATGTGAGCTGAGATTCCATATGTGAAGGCATTCAAAGCATTCTACCAAGACACCTCCAGTTACCAAGAACCAGGAAGTCCTATAGAAGTGAACTCTACTCTGACCCTGACCCTAACCCTGACCATGTAGATGATCTAATCCAAGAGATGTATCTGCATGTCTTTCAGGGGGGAATCTCTCACCATCATCCCCTTGATGGCTCATCAACTCAAAAGCTACCAGTGTTGTCAGATAGCATCTGAAGGCTGTAATAGTAATTTGTGTGATGTATGCTTAAAATTTGATGTAGCATGAAGAGAAACATGTGCAGTAGAGGAAATGATTATATGACTATCAGTCAGGACAAAAACACCTTCAATATGCCCCTAATATCTAAACTCCACAAAAGGAAGCCTTCAGCAGAAACTAGAGTCCTTAGATACACTTACCCATGATGCCCACCATCCAATCTATTCTATCAATTTTCTCTGACTAGTACCACAAGTGAACTAATGCTGTGGGATGGTCTGTATGTCAAATTGCTCTGATTGGTCAATAAATAAAACACTGATTGGCCAGTGGCCAGGCAGGAAGTAGGTGGGACAAGGAGGGAGGAGAATGCTGGGAAGCAGAAGGCTGAAGTGGAGAGAGACTCCAGCCGCCGCCATGACCAGCAGCATGTGAAGACACCGGTAAGCCACCAGCCACGTGGCAAGGTATAGATTTATGGAAATGGATTAACTTAAGCTATAAGAACAGTTAGCAAGAAGCCTGCCACGGCCATACAGTTTGTAAGCAATATAAGTCTCTGTGATTACTTGGTTGGGTCTGAGCGGCTGTGGGACTGGCGGGTGACAAAGATTTGTCCTGACTGCGGGCAAGGCAGGAAAACTCTAGCTACAAACTAACATACTTCATTTCATTTGAATTTTTCAATTTTATAAGTACAATTTTACTTTTAAAATTACATATTTGATTTTTCCCTTTTCAAAATGATTTTTAATAGAGTAACTTTTTAGTCACTCTGATTATAATTTTAAGGTTCTTTTGGTTTTTTCGCATTATCTTTATTTCTTTATTTTTAATTAATTAATTAGCTAATTAATTAATTAATTTTATATCATGGCCACAGCTTTCCCTCTCTTCTCTCCTCCCAGCCCCCATTCTGTTCCCAACCCCCAATCCCCTCCTCTTCTGTTTCTGTTTAGTAAAGGGCAGGTCTCCCTTGGACATCAATAAAACATGGCATATCAAGTTGCAGTAAGATTAAGCATCTCCCCATGTATTAAGGCTGGGCAAGGTGACCCAGTATTAGAAGTAGTGTCCCAAAAGCCAGTGAAAGAGTCAGAGACAGCTCCTGCTCCCACTGTTAGGAGTCCCATAAGAGGATCAAGCTACGTAACTGTAATATATACAGAGTGCCTAGGTCAGTCCCATGCAGGCTCCCTAGTTGTCAGTCACTGTGAGCCCCTAAGAACCCACGTTAGTTGATTCTGTGAGTTTTCTTTTGGTGTCCTTGACCCCTCTGGCTCCTATAATTCTTTCTCTCCCTCTTCTGCAGGATTCCCTGAACTCCACATAATGTTTGGCTGTGGGTCTGCATCTGTTTCTATCAATTGTTGGATGAAGCCTCTCTGATGACTGTTGGGCTAGGCACCAATTTGGTCACAGGAGATGGACAGATCAGGCTACATATCTGCTATTGCTAGGAGTCTTAGCTGGGGTTGCAGAGTCCTGGGAGATTCCCTTGTACCAGATTTTTGTCTGAACCTGGAATGCCCCTGTGCTGTTGATATTGCTCTGTATAAATAAGATGCTGATTGGTCAGTAGCCAGGCAGGAAGTATAGGTGGGACAAGCATAGGTGGGACAAGCAGAGAAGAGAATTCTGGGAAGTGGAAGGCTGAGGCAGAGAGACACTGCCAGCTGCCACCATGAGAAGATGTTAAGATACCGGTAAGCCACGAGCTATGTGGCAACTTATAGATTAATAGAAATGGGTTAATTTAAGATTTAAGAACAGTTAGCAAGAAGCCTGCCATGGCCATACAGTTTGTAAACAATATAAGTCTCTGTGTGTTTACTTGGTTAGGTCTGAATGGCTGTGGGACTGGCGGGTGAGAGAGATTTGTTCTGACTGTGGGCCAGGCAGGAAAGCTCCAGCTACACCCCTCCCCATTTCCAGTAGTCTCTTTCAGTACTCTTGCCCTCCTCACCCCTCCCCACCTGATCGCTCATGTTCCCATCCCCACCTGCCCTCAGTTTACTCATGAAATTTCTTCTATTTCCTCATCTCAGGAAGATCTGGGCAACCCCCTGAACCCTCTTTGTTACCTAGCCTCTCTGGGGCTGTGGATTGTAGCATAGTTATCCTTTTTCTTACAGATAATATACACTTATGAGTGAGTACATACTGTGCTTGTCTTTCTCAGTCTGGGTTATATCACTCAGGATGATTTTTTTTCTACTTCCATCCATTTGTCTTCAAATTTCCTGGTGTCCTTATTTTTAACAGCTGAATAATACTCCATTGTGTAAATATACCATATTTTCTTTTCTTTTCTTGTCTTGTCTTGTCTTTTCTTTTCCTTCTCCTTCTCCTTCTCCTTCTCCTTCTCCTTCTCCTTCTCCTTCTCCTTCTCCTTCTCCTTCTCCTTCTCCTTCTCCTTCTCCTTCTCCTTCTCCTTCTCCTTCTCCTTCTCCTTCTCCTTCTCCTTCTCCTTCTCCTTCTCCTTCTCCTTCTCCTTCTCCTTCTCCTTCTCCTTCTCCTTCTCCTTCTCCTTCTCCTTCTCCTTCTCCTTCTTCTTCTTCTTCTTCTTCTTCTTCTTCTTCTTCTTCTTCTTCTTCTTCTTCTTCTTCTTTTTGAGGCAGGGTTTCTCTGTGTAGTCCTGGATCTCGCTCTGTAGACCAGGCTGGCCTCAAATTCACTTAGATCCGCCTTCTGAGTGCTGGGATTAAAGGCTTGTGCCACTGCCTCCTGGCACATTTTCTTTATCCATTCCTTGGTTGGAGGACAAAGTGGCTAGATACAAGATTAACTAAAAAAAAAAAATCAGAAGCCCTCCTATATACAAATGATAAACAAGCTGAGAAAGAAATCAGAGAATCAATACCCTTTACAATAGCCTCAAATAACATAAAATATCTTGGTGTAACTAACCAAGCAAGTGAAGGATCTGTATGACAAGAACTTCAAGTCTTTGGAGAAAGAAATTGGAGAAGATATCAGAAGATGGAAAGATCTTCCATGCTCATGGATCAATAGGATTAACATAATAAAAAAGCTCTTATAAAAGCAATCTACAGATTCAATGCAATCTCCATTAAAATCCCAGTCCAATTCTTTACAGACCTGGAAATAACAGTATCTTTGTTTATTAAAACTCCTTTGTTCATTTGTAAATTCGCACATGATTGCAGTGAATTTCGATCATGTCCATTCCCTGCTCCTCCAGCTCCTATCGGAACATCACTCTCCCTTCCTGGGTTCCCCTCTTCTCCTCATTTTCCTTCTTTCTTCTGAGTCTCTGTGTTAACCCAAAGCAGAAGCACTATGCCATAAGACAGGGGCAGGAGAAGAGTGGAATCCCTACTTCTCTCCTGCATCTTGGTTGGCCTTGGCATCAGTAAACTTCAGCTGGAGCAGGATGAGAAATATGTGAAGAAGGGGAACTATTCTTAGCTTATAGCTATCTTGGGTGTATTCCCCATACTGCTGAGCTGGAATGGCCCAAATAGGGAACTGTCTTGATGCAGTTCCCACACAGTCCTTGCTTTCTATTTTCTATATATTCTTAAATAGATACATTTTCCACTTTTTGTTTGCCCCAGGACTATTCTAGAAGCTTTATGTGGTTATATTTTATGTGTTACAGCTTTCACCAATTTCACTGGGAAGCGAGTTTGAGGAACTTTTCTTTCATACTGCTATGTCCAAAGTTTATTGCTCCATGTTTGTTGTTTTAAACTGTTAAATTTTGGGTGATTTTTGATTCAGCAGTACATGACCTAAGCACTAGACCAAAAGCTATGGACAGTTGCAATCATGAGTTCTACTTGATGTAACTCAGTGACAGAGTGATTGCTTAACGTGTATAGTGCTTGCCTTCTACATAATCCTTAGTACTGCCAGTGTACACACACACACACACACACACACACACACACACACACACACACACACACACACACACCCCTACCTTCATCAACAACATAGTAAGGTTCCTGTTTGTGCCACATCCTGGATATAATATCACTTTCAAACATTGTTACTTTTGCTCATCTGAAGGTTAAAAAAAGTGTCTTGGGATGGTTTGACTGCATTTCTTTTACTGTATGCATTAGATCTGAGATCCATGTTATATTCTCTGCTGTGGGCTTTTCTTACAGACATTTTCATACACTCATTGCATTGGCATTTCCATTTCATGTCCTGTGGAGCCTTTCAAACCTAGGATGTTGTGTGTAGAGCTTACCTGGCTTTTATTTTGGAGTTACTTTACAACCTAACTTTTTCCCTGCCACAGACATGCCATTTTCTTCTTCTCTCTAGATCTCACACAGTGAGGCTGATCTTTGATACCTTTTAGCCTCTTTCTAACAGAAAATCAATCCCCAAGTTCAGTCCTTTCTCCTTTGCAGTGTCACTCAAACCTGGTAATTCTTCTGGTCCTTAACTTCTAAATCCTGTCTTGGCTCTGACTGTCTCAGCTGTGAACATCATACTGATTTCCTTTTCAGAATCACTCTCTTTTGCATCTTCACTTTGAAACAAAGCAAGATGTAAGACACCAAAGAGGAGAAAACTGTAAAATTCAGGCTAGAAGTAGTGAGTGGTAATTTTGGGATTAATTTAATGGAAATCTAGAGTAAATTTATAGCTGTTTGCTTAAGTGCCTAGGAGACACCAAATGTCACAAGAGAACAACTTTGAGCATTGGGAGAAGGCTACACATGGCCATATATTAAACAGTGTTAAAAATATTAACTGAATGTCATCTGTCAGACACTAGTCAATGTGACAATAAGGAAGTTCCGAATTTAGCCATTTAGATTGCTGTGTAGTGGGAAGGGATGAATATGGTCAGTTTATAATGGAGTTTGATAAGCATTGTGATAAGGATATTCATATCATTGTACTTTTTTATTTCTGGATAGAAACATACAATATTATTAAAATTCTATTTTAGGTAGTTAGAAGTAAACTATCATTGAAAATCAACCTTTGATTTCTCCAATAGGAATGATATGACATAAATATCAAATATTATATATATATTACATTTTGCTTTATGTGCTTGTAGAAAGTATAATTTCTTATTGATTGTAGGTTGTGCTGGTAGGTTTTTATCATTAAGTTTATGCACCTGAGAATTTTTTGGGAAAAGAAACCTCAGTGTTTTGGAATTGCCCAGATCAATTGGCCTGTGGCCATGTCTGTGAGAGATATCCTGACTAGTGAGTGATGTGGGAGGGTCTAGCCTCCAGCCCACTGTGGGTCTCTGCTATACAGGAAAGGTAGCATAGCACGATGCAGTGAGTGAGCCAGTAAGCACCATTCCTTCATATTCTACTTCAGTTCTTGATGGAGTTCTTACCTTGATTTCCCTCAGGGGTTTAGTGTGACCTGGAATTGTGAGCTGAAAGAAACCTTTTCTTTCTTAGTTGCTTTTGCTCATGGTGTTTATCACAGTAACAGAAAGGAAACTAGAACAGAGATATTTAAGTTTTTTTTTTAACTTTTAAAATAAATGATGGCTGCCAAAGCACATTTTAGATATGACATTTTTACTGGATCTGTTATCTGTCTAATAGTCTGCTGTATCCTGAGACCCAACCTTTGCACTCGTGTGTCACTGAAGAGTTTTCACCCTCAGCCAGCTTTTCTTCTAGCATCCAAATTGGTCTTAATAATAAAAACCTGGAGCCAGATATCAGGGTAAATGATGAAAGATCCAAGAGACAAAGGAGCAAGCCACAGCCACCTCTTACCTTGCCTACTCCTGAGCCTGAAAGGGTGAGCTCCTGTCTCCTCCTGCCTTATATAACTCTATCTGCCCAGCTATATCACTTACTGTCTTCACCTCCCTAGTGCTGGGATTAAAGGTGTGTGCCTCCCAAGTACTGGGATCAAAGGCATGAGATCCCAAGTTCTGGGATTAAAGGTGTGTGCCACCACTGCCTGGCCTCTATGGTTAACCAGTGGCTAGCTCTGCATTCTGAACTCCAGGCAAGCTTTATTTGTTAGAGCACAAACAAAATATCACCACATGTATCCAAGACCTTGTCTGTACAGCTAGGAGAGAGTGGTGCCTAGTATCTCTGATGAGGGTCTTGTGACCTACTCCCATATCCTGTGAGGGAATGTCAGCAGCCATTACCATAGGCCTAGCTATCACTGTGTTTTCCTTTTCTTTCTTTCTTTCTTTCTTTCTTTCTTTCTTTCTTTCTTTCTTTCTTTCTTTCTTTCTTTCTTTCTTTCTTCCTTCCTTTCTTTCTTTCCTCCTTCCTTCCTTCCTTCCTTCCTTCCTTCCTTCCTTCCTTCCTTCCTTCCTTCCTTCCTTCCTTCCTTCCTTCCTTCCTTTCTTTCTTTCTTTCTTTCTTTTTGCTATGACTACAGGCCAAGGTATGCTCTAGATTACCACAGCAACTCTACTTCATGATGACTGATTGTCTAGTTATGTCCTGAGGCAATAATGCACAACAATTAGCTTCCTGGATTTGTTTTTGAACTTGATATTTTGCATATTTTAAGCTGCTTGTTGAATAGGTGTCATATCCAACTGTGATGGTTTATTCTTGGTTGTTAGCTTGATTGGGTCTGGAATCAAGTAAGAGTTACTCCCATGATGGGTTTATAAGAATATTTTCTGAAAAGACTTAACTGAGGCAAGGAAGACTCTCCTTCTGAGTAGGAAGAACACCGCCCCCTCCATTGGCAACCCACATGTAAAGTGAACTGAGAAAATTCGTGCTGCCTTTGCCTGTCTGGTTTTGTTCCTTTCTGGCTAGTGCATCTATTCATATGTTCTTGTTGCTGCTGATTCCATCCTTGGCTGACATTGGAATCTACCTTCTTTGGCCTTCCAATGTCCATTGAAGACCAGCAGTTCTCCTGGAATTCTCTAGGCTTTCATTGCCAAATTGGGACTATTGAGACATCCAATGTAGTGCCCTGAATAGCTAGTTACCAGGTTCTTAACCTCTACCATGTGCAGACAGCCTTTGTTGGATTATTCAACCCATGTTATATAGTCCAATCCAATAAATCTCCTTTGTAATATATGCTCATTCTATTTATTCTGTTCCTTTCTTTAGAGGAACCTTAATATAATAACCATATTATCATTTATTTTGTTATACTCTATATACTATTTATGATTATTCTTTTCTTATTTTAATTTCCTTGTTTGAATCTTGTTTTACTTTGAAAGAAGGTCTTGGTATTAAACTTGTAACACTCCTCATGCCTCAGCCCCTAAGTGCTGGGCTGACATGCCTGCATCTTTATTTGAAATCTAGAGGTGATGGCCAATACTGTTAATAAGGATTCTGACAGGGAACAGAGTACAATGAGGTATGGTAATTTATAGTGGAATAGGGTGATAATTTCTCTCTCTCTCTCTCTCTCTCTCTCTCTCTCTCTCTCTCTGTATGTATGTATGTATGTATGTATGTATGTTGGTCCCATTGAGTAAAATAGCTCCATCAGATGACAAGGTGAACAACAAAGGGTTAATAAAAGCATGTTTGGAATGCATGCCTCACTGCCATAGTCTGGTGTCATTTTTCACACCTCCCCCTTTGTTGTAATTTTAAAACCTCAGGTAATGCTAACACTGATAGAAATGACAGACTATTAATGTATGACAACTCTTTTGGTTGTTCCAAGTGATTTCTGGTACATTCATTTCAAAATACCATGTTTCTATGTATATGATTGAAAATAAATATTAAACTAGAAACAAAGTTATGGTCAGTTATAGATGTATCCAACCGTCTTATTAAATAAGAAACACAGAAACAATGTAAAAGAGAAAGCCAAGAGGTCAGAGCTCAGAGCTCAGAGCTAAAATCTCACCCTTCCTCCTGCTGTGTTCTAGCTTCCCGAAAAGAGAGCTATTTCCTGTGTGTAAGTCGTTTTTCTAGTCATTCTGCCTTCTCATTGGTTTTAAACCCAAACACGTGACTGCCTCGTCACTGTCTGAATGTACAGCCCCCTAGGTCTTAAAGGCATATGTCTCCAATGCTGGCTGTATCCCTGAACACACAGAGATCTATGGGATTAAAGGTGTGTGCCACCACCGCCACACTCTGTCTATGGCTCTAATAGCTCTGACCCCCGGGCAGCTTTATTTATTAACATACAATCAAAATCACATTTCAGTACAATTAGAATACTACCACAGTCAGTGTACTATCAAATAATGTTTTAATATTTTCCTGAAGAATTTTGTGAGCTTTTTAGGTGTCTTATGCTTAAGCCTATAATCCATTTTGAGTTACATACTAAGAATTACTCATTTTTATTTTGTGTTAGTGTTTGCCTGCATGTATGTATGTGTACCATGTTTGTGCCTAGTATCTATGGAGAACAAAAGAAGGTTTTGGATCTCCTGGAACTGGAGTTACAGATGGTTGTGAAATGCCATGTGTTCTGAGAACTGAACCTGGATCTTCTACAACAGCAGAAATCTCTCCATCTCACATTTTAAGTTGATTTTTACGTGTGGTATGAGACCAATGTCCAATTTTATTCTTTTAAAAACATTAATTTATTGTTACTGTATATGTATATGATATGGTGGGTATGGGAATGCCATAATGTGAGTATGGGAGTTTGAAGACAGTTTTGATGAGTTACTCCTCTTCTTCTACCTTTAGCTGGGTCCTTCATCAGGCTTACAAAAGTGCTTTTATCCACAGAGTGATCTCACAACCCACATTTTATTCTTAATTATTGGAATATGTAGTCCACCACAATTTATTTAAAAGTTTATCCTTTTTGCACTGTGCAGTCTTTGTCAAAAACTAGCTGATGGTCTGTTTACATATGGACTTACTTCCATTTTTACTGTTCTGTAGATCTGTGTGTCTATGCTTATGTCAGTAACATAGTATTTTGGTTACTATAGCTTTGTGATTGAATTAATAACCAGGAAGAATGATCTTTCTAGCGTTGTTTTTCTTGCCCAAGAATTCTGTTTTGTATATGAACTTTTTAAAGTATTTTTTTATTTTTATGTGAAAAATCCCGCTGTAGCTCTGACAAGGTTATTATTGAAATTGTGGGTTGTTTTGGGTATTAGGGGCATTTAAAACAGTAATTCTTCTGGTTCCATGATGATGATATCAGTTTCCAACTGTTTGTATTTCTTTGGTTTGTTCTTCAGTGTTCTCTAGTTTCTCATTTCACCTTGTTAAGCTTATTCCTAAGTGTTTATGTTCTTCATTAACACTTGTACTCAGCAGGTTCTCTTGAAGAACAGAGCAAATAGAATGTTACATATTGTGAGGGGAACTCCTCTAGATCTCCTACTGTGATAAAGGATGTATGTAACTAAGAACCTGGTAGCAGTCCATGAGGATGCCTTACAGCCCCAATCTGACACCTAAGGCTTGGAGATTCCTGGGGAGTTGCTGGTCTTCAGTCCATGAGGGAAGGCTGAATAAACTGTAGTCTGTTGTCTGTAGAGCATACAGCAGCAACAATAGGTGTACTCACTTACCAGCAGGAAGCAAAGACAAAGAGGCAGGTGATGCTACTTCCTCCTTGGACCCCTTCCTATCTGGGCCCCCTTGGCACCTATCTTCCTCTTAGTTAGTCCTTTCTAGAAACTCACTCATAGACCTGGCCAGAGTTGATTCTAGATCCCACCAAGTTGATGCAGTCGTCAACACGAACCATTGCAGTGATATAAATGGGATTGCTTCTAGTTCTTTCTTAGAGATTATGCTGATAATGTACAGAAACATACCTGATATATATTGATTTTTGTATGCTGAAACTTTGCTGATTTGTTTATTTCTGAAGTATTTTTTTCTTTAAGGAGACTTAAAGGTTTTCTCTAAGTAGGAATATGTTATCTGGCCGGGCGGTGGTGGCGCACGCCTTTAATCCCAGCACTCGGGAGGCAGAGGCAGGCAGATCTCTGTGAGTTCGAGGCCAGCCTGGGCTACCAAGTGAGTTCCAGGAAAAGGCGCAAAGCTACACAGAGAAACCCTGTCTTGAAAAACCAAAAAAAAAAAAAAAAAAAAAAAAAGAATATGCCATCTGCAAATAGGATATTTTACTTACCTCTTTTTTATTTGAATGAATTTATTTCTTTTCCTGCCTAACTGCTCTGACTAGGAATATAAATAGTATAGTAAAGAGAAGTGGCAAGCATGTGTTTTTGTATTGTTCTAGATCTTACAGGAAAGCTTTCAGTAATTTTGCTGTTTATAAGTTAGTTGTGAGAATGTTATATGAATTTTATAACATCGAAGAACCTTTTTATGTTCATGTCTTACAGATTTTTAAAAAATAATAAATGAACCTTTTATAAAGTGCTTTTTGTGTATGTGTTGGGCTGCTTCTTGATTATTCAATATGGTGTATCATATGCATTATCTACATGTATTACACTATTCTTTGTGTGTGTGTGTGTGTGTGTGTGTGTGTGTTACATTATTCTTGTATCCTGAGGGTAAACCTCATATGATAACGGTATGTAATCCTTATAGTATGCTGTTGAACCTAGCTTACTAATATTTGGTTCATGGTGTTTGTATCTGTGTTTATCAGGGATAGTCCCATGTCATTTTTCCTCCCCGTTTTTTGCCTGGTTTTGGTATCAGGGCAAGGATAACCTTGTTAAGTGGGTTTGGAAGTGTTCTTTATTCATTTTTGGAAGAGGTTATGAAAGATCACTATCAAGAATTCTTAAATTGCTATGGATAAGGCTTTTTTCTTGGACTTTCGTGAACATTTTGATTGCTGATGTAATCTCCCTATATTTAACTACTCATATTCTGTATTTCTCGATGACTAGGCTTTGGCAGGTTAAATGCAATAAGGATTTATCTAGTTTTTTTCTAGGTTATGAAATTTGATGATAGATAACTTTGGAGTAGTTCCTTGTCATCCTTTGTTTTTATGCAATATGAATTATATTTCATCTTTCATCTTTGATTTACCTGTTTGGTTCTTTTCTGCATGTGCATTAATTTGTCCAAAGGTTTCTCAGTTTTATCTTTTCACAAAGCCCACTCCCAGTCTCTTTGTTCTTTTTCATTGTGTTTATTGTTTCTGTTTCTTTTATTTCAGCTCTGATCTTTATGATATTTTTTTCCCTTCTAATTATTTTGGGCTTAGTTGTCTCTTATTTTTCTAACTCTATTAGTTATGAATTGTTTGAGGTCTTTCTTTTCTCCTACGAAGAGATTTAATTTTAGTAAGCATCCATCCTTATTCTGTTTTGCTGTTTTCTTTTAGTTTTAATGCTAGGTTTCTGTTTTGTTTTAATTTTTAAAAATTTTCCTTAGATTACTTCTCTGACTCACTTTGATTGTTCAAGAATATGTCCTTTGATTTTCACTAATTTGTGAACTTTCCAGTTTTTCTTCACTTTTAATTCTAGTCTGATTCCACTGTGATCATATTTTTAATTTATTGAGTTCTTTTTTAGTCTAATATATGTTCTGTTTTGTCGAATATTCTGTTTGTGTGAAAGGAATATATACTTACTTGGTTTTGGTTGGATAGTAGGTGTTGTATATTTCTTTTGGGTCATGTTATTAACCTATTAAATTTCTATGTTGTTATCTATTGTTGAAAATTAAGCATTGAAGTCCCCTACTATTATTTTATTATTCTCTGTTTTCTCCATAAAACCTGTCAGTATTTGCTTTGTAGATGTAGTTCCTCTAGTGGTAGGCCCTATGCATTTATAGGTCTAGTCTAATGATGAATTGACCCCTTTGTCCTTACATAATGACCTATCCTTGTTTGGTTGGCCTTTTCTCTTTTAGCACTTGGAGTATATCATTTCATCCTACCATAGCCTGTAAAGATTTCTTCTGAGAAAACCATTGTTATCCTTATGGATGTGTCTTTTGTATTTTGTGACAAGTCTCCTTTCTCTTGCTACTGTCACAGATCACTCTTAGTCTTGATTCTTGATCATTGGATTATAAAGTGTTAGGTAGAGACACTTTGTGGTTTAACTTGGGGACCTTTGAGTTACAACTGCAGATCTGAGATAGATTCTTGTGGTGGTTTGAATGAAAATGGCCCCCATAGGGTCATAGAGAATGTCATTAGGACATGTGGACTTGTTGGAGTAGGTGTGGCCTTGTTGGAATAAATGTGGCTTTTTTGGAGTAGGTGTGAATTTCTTTATTGTTTTTTTTTTTTTGTTTTTTTGTTTTTTTTTTTTTTTTTTTGAGACAGGGTTTCTCTGTGTAGCTTTGCACCTTTCCTGGAACTTACACTGTAGCCCAGGTTAGCCTTGAACTCACAGAGATCCACCTGCCTCTGCCTCCCAAGTGCTGGGATTAAAGGTGTGCACCACCACTTGTAGCTAGAGTTTTCCTGCCTTGCCCACAGTCAGGACAAATCTTTGTCACCCGCCAGTCCCACAGCCGCTCAGACCCAACCAAGTAAACACAGAGACTTATATTGCTTACAAACTGTATGGCCATGGCTGGCCTCTTGCTAACTGTTCTTATAGCTTAAATTAATCCATTTCCATAAATCTATACCTTGCCACATGGCTTGTGGCTTACCGGCATCTTCACATGCTGCTTGTCCTGGCGGTGGCTGGCAGTGACTCCTTCTGCCTTCCTGTTCTTTCTTTTTTCCTCTCTGTTAGTCCTGCCTATACTTCCTGACTGGCCACTGGCCAATTAGTATTTTATTTATTGACAATCAGAGCAACACATTTGCCATACAGAACATCCCACAGCATCCACTGCCCGGCTAGGTGTGGATTTCTTAAAGGAAGTGTGTCAGGGGGGATGGCCTTTGAGGTCTCAGGAGCTTAAGCCAGGCCTAGTGACTCAATGTCTCTCTTTGTGCTGCCTGCTGATCCAGATCATGTACCTCTCCAGCACCATGTCTGCCTGCATGCCACCATGCTTCCTGTCATGACAATAATGGACTAAACCTCTGAACTGTAAGCCAGCTCCAATTAAATGTTTTCCTTTATAAGAGTTGCTGTGATCATGATGTCTCTTCACAGCAAAAGAAATTAAGTATGACAGTTTTCTGTGTATAGTTGGGAGTAACTATCCTTGCTCAGGTATGGCAACAGTTGTTGGTGACTCAGTAGCAAAAACTATAGGGATTTCCCCTGCATAGGTTGCTAGAAACTGTACTTATGTATGCTTTATAGACAAGGCTGCAGGGGTCTATAGCTGTAGCTATAGGGTTCTTAATGGGCTGCCAGGGTGTTCTACAGAGTAGGCTCCAGGAGACCATTGTTTAATATGCTGGATGGTTGCCCATGATCATCTCTATACTTATTTGTTCTTAGATATTGTAGGACTGGTAAAGTGTTCAGAAATGCTTTCCATGCAGTTATTCCCTATTTTTTGTTCTTCTAGGTTATAGTGCATTCTGAAAAAAATTGTGTTTGTGTATGTGTGTGTGTTTATGTATGACTGAGTGTATGCATGTGCACCATGTACATACAAGGACCAGCAGAGGTTGGAAAAGTGTGTCAAATTCCCTGGAACTGGAGTTACAAGCAGTTGTTAGCTGCCATGTGGTAATGGGGAATGAGCTTGGGTCCTCTGCAAGAGCTCTTACTAGTGCCCTTAACCACTAAGCCATTTCTACAGTTCCTACAATATTCTTAGACTCTTCAAAGATTTAATTCATCATTTAATTATGTGCATGTAGGTAGAGTGGAATGGGGGAGTTATGTACATTTGATTGTATATAGAGGCTGGAGCAGCTGGAGTTATAGGCAATTGTGAGCCATCAGATGTGGGTCCTGGAATCAAACTCAGGTCACCTAAAAGATCTTCAAGCACTGTTACCCACTGGTCAGTCTTTCAAGCCCAGATTGGCCTTCCTAGAGCTCTTTTGTTAATTAATGGCATTTAAATTATTTTTTATGGAAGTATGAGGTTTGGTATTTTCTATTTTAGTTTTTCTGTACCTTACTGGTTTTTAAATTAGATATTAAAAAGATAATTATAAAATTTTTGAATTTTTAAGGTTTTTCTATAAAGCGTCATTTTAATTCACCAGATATTCTAAACTTTACTGAAGTTTTTCTTTGAGTGGGAGAATATTTTAAAAGGCTAAATATAGCAATATTTATAGTATTTGGTAAAAACAAAACAAAACAATCTAGCTACTTAGTTTCATTGTACTCATAGCCTAGTTCAAAGTATTGACACATTCACTCATAAACAGTTTGCTCTTACAAGCCTTTACATCAAGGCCTCCAGTGTGCTTTATATTGTATTCATTTATGCTGATATTTTATTTATCTTTGGTGCCTTATAGCATAAGGGAATAACCCTTTGATATTTGAGAGTAAAGCTTCTAAAAGTTTGTGGAAACAAATGGCTAAACTTGGCTAGAGGACTTCTGTGAAGAAAAGGAAGGTTAATGTTCTTAGTAGTATTGAAGACTAACTGTATTTATCTCAAAGATGTTACTGCCCCAAAGTGCTAACTGCATCTGTCGCCATGCAGTGGAAAGCAAAGCATCAATTCTTGGCACTGCCTAAACATCACTAGTAAGAAGCTTTTAAGTTGTAGTGATGAATAGTAATATGCAGCATTTGTATATTTAGTTTCAGCATTAATTATCTCACTGGTACTTTAGTTCTTCTGACCTTAAAGATGAATAATAAATGGAGTTAGAAATTTCCCTAATTAATCATCAGTGTGAAGAAGATGGATTTGTCCTTCAAACCAGAAACTTTTAAAATATATATGCATATACATATTTAATTTTAAAAATAGCCTGTGTCATTTGTCACTATGATGTTGTTTATTTTAAGGAAGTAACTCATATAAACCTTGTTTTTTGCCCTAATCTTAAAATATAGTCATTGAAGAAGTATGGCTAGGTGGTTGAAACCCTTGAGCTCATAAAGGTTTGTATAGCTGAAATTAAACTATGAAAACATTTTCATTTTTTGTTAGCCTATTTTTTTAAATGACATTTGTAACAATTGAATACTTTTTTATTTTTAAAATTTAATTAACATATAATTACATCACTTTTTCACTTCCCTTTCCTCTCTCCAGCCTCTCTCATGTACCCCCACTCTCTCTCAAATTGATGGCTACTTTTCTTAAGATTATATACATATTGTTTATGTATTTATAAACAAATATATATATAAAATTTATGTATTTATAAACATATATATAAATATACAATGAGTCTATTTGGTATTGCTCATGTGTATATGATTTCATGACTGACCACTTTATATTGAATAATCAGTTAGGGAGCTCCTCCCTGGGATATACTAATTCTCTATCTCTCAATATTCCTTAGTTGCCTATAGTTCTTAGTCTAGCAGTGGAGCCCTATAAGATCTCCCTCTTCCATGTTACCATACCTGTTGTTATTGTCATTGTCTAGGTCTTATTTAGATGACCATTTTATTGAGGTATCATGGATGTAGCTTCCCTGTTATTTCTAAGAGACAGTCTCACAGCAGACTTGATCACCTAGCTCTTAACAACATTTCCACCCCATCTTCTGCCATGTTCCCAGAGCCTTAGGTGCAGGTGTTATATTGTAGATGTGTCAATTGATGCTAGGCACCCTATGATCAGTTGATCTGTACATTATGATCTATTGTAGTTTTCTCTATGATCTTGTTGTAAGAGAAGCTTATCTGATGAGGGGTATAGTGGTTTCAATGAAAATAGCCCCCAAAGATTCATAGGGAGGGCATTATTGGAGGTATGATCTTATTGGAGTAGGGGTGTCTTTGTTGGAGGAAGTATGTCAAAAGGGGTGGGCTTTGAGGTTTCAGAAGCTTAAGCCAGGCTTGGTGTCACTTTCTCTTCCTGCTGCTTGCTAATCCAGAAATAAAACTCTTGGTTCCTTTTCCAGTACCATGTCTACCCGAGAGTCTCTATACTTCCTGCCATGGCAATAATGGACTAAACCTCTGAAACTTTAAGCCAGCCTCAATTAAATGTTTTCCAAGAATTGCTGTGGTCAAAAAAAAAAAAAGATTGCCATGGTCATGATGGCTCTTCATAGCGATAGAACACTGACTAAGGGGTAATAACTATACTTATCTGTGGATATAAGGATAAGATTTACAATGGATTTAGGTACTGTATTGGTCTAGTAAAAAGGGTCCTCTAAGATCCATGGTATCACTAGGCCCTAG
This sequence comes from Peromyscus maniculatus bairdii, assembly GCF_049852395.1. Lineage (NCBI taxonomy): Eukaryota > Metazoa > Chordata > Mammalia > Rodentia > Cricetidae > Peromyscus > Peromyscus maniculatus. The sequence continues at coordinate 105,833,727 of NC_134853.1, forward strand.
GTAGTTGGCTATATTTCTAGTATCAGACATGATTTTTCTTCAGTTGAATGGCTCT